>NW_027069856.1:693595-712240 GCF_002906115.3 Quercus suber | reverse complement strand
TTTGCAGCTAGTGTCACGTGCTCAATCTTCTCAATATTTACTTAATGAAATGAACGGGGTAAAAGATTATGCTTCCTTAATGCTTTTGCTTGAACTCCATGGTAATGGATTTAACACCTGTCTCTGTTGATTTTCCAAAACAACCGAATGGCAACGGCTGATGCCAATAAAAGATCCTTGGAGGAGAAAATAAAAAATCTTGAACTTCAAAACCGGTAAGAAGAATCTCGATTTTATGCAAGTCAGGTAAGAGACACTAAGGGTGGCTCCTCTAGAGGTGGGTCTAGGAGATCTTCCCGCAAGCAGACCCGAAGTCCGAATGATGCTTAACATGAATTTTAATTTTCCTGCAAAGACAAAAAAGAATTCCTTAGACAATTTGTATTAACTTACACTCTTAGCTCTTTATCTTTGGATTGCTTTTAGTCTTGCCGAAACTTAGATGAGACAAGTTTAGAATTCACCTGATGAAGCTTTGTAGCAAACAATTTCAAATTATCTAACTAATTCTAATGTGATTTGTACTTACTTGAATGAGGCACAACCAAATGCCCCTAGTCTAAAAACTTATGCACGATTACCTTTTATTTTTGGAAAGGGTTTTTCTCTTTATTTATTTATTTTTTATTTTTTAAAGGATGATTGATTTTTACTTGTTCCGAAGAAAGGGGATAAGGCATAGCCAAATGCCCCTAGTTTAGAAAATAGATGCATGACTTTGGAAAATCTTGGTTTGGTTAATTTTCTTTTCTCACTCTCTCTCTCTCTCTCTCTCTCTCTCTCTCTAAACAAATGGTGCAGGTGATTTTTTTTTTTTGAAAATAGATGGACAAGGCATGTCTAAATGCCCCAGTTTGACAAATCATGCAAAATTTTGAGAAACTTTATTGCACAATCATTTTTTGGAGTGAAAAACAAAGCCAAAACAGACCCGCAAAGTGCCCGAAAACACAAAACAGGATAATTAGGTCATGGTTGGGCTGGGTGCTGATAGGCTAAGAATGTATTGACCCCTTATGATAAATTAACCAATTAATTAGTCAAGAGAATTGATTAAGTTAATTAACATGCAATACGCGTGGTAGCACAAACAAATCACCAACTAAGTTAAATGTAGAGGAAAATAAAGTTGACACAGTGATTTGTTTTCGAATGGGGAAAACTTCCAAGGCAAAAACCCCACCAGGTGCATTTAAGGTTACCACTCCCGAGAATCCACTATTATCACTACAAGCAGTTACAAGTAAAGGAATCACAGTACGTTATACCAACCTATAGTTGGTATCATGGAGGACTCCCTCGAGGGTCTGAGGCAACAAAGGCAACTCCCTCGAGGGTTGTGAAGAAAATAATTTCCCCATGGAGTTAAGGAAGCTCCCTTATGGGTAGAATCAACACAAGTTCACCAGTGAACCATAAAGGAGAAAAAGAAAATTTTCTCCAAAAGACTACACACCATCAAAGACTTCCTTGTAGGTTAAAACCATCAAGAAGGATCCCTTGTGGGTCACCAGCACTCCTCAGTGAGTCATTTTCCCCCAAGTAATTACACACCATTGAAGACTTCCTCGTAGGTTAAGGTCACCAAGAAGGCTTCCCCATGGGCCACCAATGCATTCATCTGCAAAGTTATTTTCCCTAGTACATCAGACACCAAGGACTTCCTCATGAGTTAGAAACACCAAGAACTTGTGCAGATATCCTCCGGGAATTGAATATGCTAGCACAAATCCCATATAAGTCAGAAGAGAAGAATACAAAACTTGTGCACATATCCTCCATGAATTGAATATGGAAGCATAGATCCTACAAGTTAGAAGAGAAGAATACATAACTTGTGCATATGTCCTCCAGAAATTGAATATTCAGGCACAGATCCCATTCAAGTCAGAAGAGAAGAAAGCTAGAATTCATGCATATATCCCAAGGGGAATGAATATGTAGGCACAATAGTAGAGGTAGAGATAGAGATAGAAACCAAGGTTACCCTGAGTTAAAAGCCTCATCATAGTAGGTAAAGATGAAGATGGAAGACAAGTATTACTCAGATGTGCAAGCCACCCGGAGAAGTTTGAGACAAGAGCCCTAAATGGACACCATAGATATATATCCTTTTAAGCTTGTAAGAGTACCTTTTTGGTTTGGTTGATGGTTGTGGCCGTTGGCCATGTTTGTTTTTCTTTTTTAGTGACACTAGGATAATGAGTCACTCGCCTTTTGCATGCAATTGGTTAAATAGGTTCTGGGATAGTGAACCTGTCGTTGTGCATTTCCCGAGTAACAAAGGTGGGACTTCAGACATACAAATCCCATGCAACTTTGCAGAAATGCACCCCATCCTGGGAATACAAGTTGTTTGTTGTGTGCATGGGTTGGGCCTGAGCTGTACATCGAAAAAAAAATTGTTGTCTCTTATTCTTTTAATTCTATTAGTGAAGCCCACAAAACAAAAGCGGGGCATCTGTAGACACCACATTTTGTACCCCTTACGACTTGGGCCCTAGTTCCTCGATGATATTGGAATTCTAAAGCCTAAGGTTGGTTAAGCTATTTTTGAAAAAGAAAGGCCACGAAAACCTTAGGGCATGTGTACGCATGCATGCTCCAGACCTGCGTACGCATGCTACATGCATGCGTACACATACAATGGCATATGTACACATGCTAGGGTTCTAGAAACTATGAAAGGCAAGTTTTTCTGCAGCAAAGTCTGGTTTTGGAAGGAATCCCACATCGTCCAGGAGCCATTCCAAACCTCTATATTTTTACTCTAAAAAGCCATACATGGTACATTTTCAAAACACATAGAAAATCCTAAGGTAAAACACAAGATTCACATGAAATAGTGAATCAAAGAGGGAGTTTTTCACAAAACATCCTCAAGTCAATATTTTTCTGATTAAGGCCTTTTCAGGCCTTGATATTCAAGTTTTAAGATTACTAATCACTTTTATATTTGATTGTGAATAGATTGACTAAGGGGAACGGTCAAAATCAAGCTTAGAAGCTTTTCTTTTTGAGTTATAAACTTTCTTGCCTTTTCTTCTTTTTATTGCTTTAATCTTTAGTTTTATCTTTGTTTTATTTGTTATTTGTTTTTAGTTTATAATATAACATGCCTTTTTAAGTTTAGGTTTTCTCTGTTTTATGTTTTAAATCATATTAGGTAGTTAGATTTATAGTTTTATTTCTACCCTATTATGTGTTTCTATGTTTTTGGGTTAGGGTTTAGGGTGAGTATGCGTACGCATGTCTTCTGCATGCGCAAGCATACTCGAAGTATGTGTACACAAACCCTATGTACGCACACATATACTCATGCCTAGAAACCCTAATCCAATCCTTTCTTCTTCTATTTCTTTATTTTCTCTTATTTAACATGCTTCTATACATGGATTACCATAGCTTTATTTATGTGTGAGGCAGTCCCTAAATGTTTTTGAGACATGTTTTGTTACTTAGAAGTTTGAGGTTCGCAATTTCTTTTCTATGGACTTGGAGGTTTGTTTAATATCCTTGAGAATAAGTTTTGATGCCAGAAATGTAATTCTTTGAATTTAACTGATAAGAGTTAATGGATTAGCTCAATAGAAATGAAGTGGATAGAACACAAGTATGTGGTAGTATTGAATTGGACTAGTGAACCATATTTTTGATTGGACATTGAAGGAGTTGGGATGGCTAGAGAGTTTATTTTGAAAGACTATTACAATTTGAATAATAGTCAATTGTTGTACCTTTTGTTTTATATTGGCAGATGGTTAGTGATTATAAATTGTAGTGTACTCTTAGGTTCTAGGCTGCTGGGACTATTATTTGCAAGGTTTAAAAAAGAAAAAAAAATTGGTTTGAGATACTTCATGGACTATTCCCTTCTAGACAATGTACACTTAGAGATTTTGATTTCATAATAGGAAATATATTTATGAGGAACCCAACTCTTCAATGAGTTCCAACCCAAGTATGATTTGGAGATTAAAGGTGAATAAATGTTGATTATTTGAGAAGATAATTTATGGTTAAGATAGAGGTTCTATGAAAACCTTATATCAATGCTCAAGTGATTATTTATGGAGATTTTGGAATTCCTTCTTCTTACAAAACTTAAGGAAGAAAAGATATAGTGATATACACATATGTTGTAAATTAGTTTTGAACTTAGGAAGGATTGAAACCTTGGAAGCACTACTTAATTTTAAGGTATAGCGTAGATGTGGCTAGCGCTTTTCCTTGAGTTGTTACACATTGAATTAAATGGATGCTAGCATTCAATGGTCGGCGGTGAATCTCAAAATTGTGGATTTCCCCTGTTGTAATTTTTGGAGACAACTTAGGCCTTGGAATTTTGTTGAAATTAATAATTGATGGAAAATTAGTTATTGGGGTTAATCTAAATGAATGGGCCTTGGAAATTTTATTCATATTGAAAGGAACCTAGAGAGCTATTTAGAATAGAGATATGTATATCTTTAAAGAATCTTATATATTCATAATATGGTTGTTCTTAAACTATGGGTAATTGAGTAAGAGATTCTATATTGGTATTGTATTAGGCAGCGGAAGCATTATGGCTCCATTTGCTTTGGAAATTTTTATTTTTACAAATCTTGGGAAGGAAAAGTCTAAGCATATATTGTGAAATAGTTTTGAACTATGGTGATGAGTGATAAATTTGTATAGATTGATACATTTGTGGCTTTAGAGTAGCACAGGGGAAGCGTGATAATTCGTTCAGCTTGTGATTAATTCAGAGGACTGAATTCTTATAAGTGGGGGAGATTGTAATACTTGGAAAAAAAAAAGATTTTAAAAGGAGGGGTACTTAAGTAAACTTGTGTGGGGCCAATTTTATAATTTATAATTATAAGGGAGTTTTTAGAAAAAAAAAAAAAAAAAAAAAAAGGTTGAAACCCTAGCTATATATAAGCTTATTAAGTCAACGTATATAGAGAGATATTTTTGAGAGAGGAGACTATCTAAAAGACTGAAGTAGAGAAGGATTGACTACACCTTTGAGGTAAGAGCTTAGGAATTTCTTTCTTGTCAAAATAAAAGTTTAGTTTTTTTTTTTTTTTGATAAACTGAACAGTGTACCAGTAGATTTTTCTAGGTTCTGAGATTTAATCTTTTTCTACACTTTTATTGCGTTATGCAAAGATAGAGGCTATAAACTTTTGGGCTTAATAGTCAAGTTTCTGCACGGTTTTTTTTTTTTTTTTTTTAATAAATAGTACCTGATGTGGACTTCTTACTTAAGGTATATGGAAGAACCGAAGTGGTATTGGGGGAAATTCAGAAGCCTAGCAGTCTAGGCATGCTTAGAGGTCTGAAGAAAACATTAACAAAGTAGAGCTCAACTCCTTTCTTTCTTATTATTATTATTATTATTATTATTATTTGTTTATTGATCTAGGTAGAAGCAAAAGGAAAGTCAATGAGGTCTGAACAGTTATAAATAAAAAAGGGGGAATGGAAACAAACAAAGGAACACATGAAATTGAAGATGGCCCACGTGCCTACATAGTAATAGGAGTTATGGTCTTATCTTTGGGGCTTTAGTTGTGGCTGAAGGAAAATATATATATATATGTAAGGTTGAAATTTATCAACCATCTTGTTGGCTTTATTCCGTACCAATTTGCTTGTAATTTAGCACTTAGTAACCCTGTATTTAGGTGGGATCATTGTAAGGGTAGTGTGTGAGAAGATGTGAAGAAAAGCTCAAGTATGTGCAAGAAGGCAGAGTTTCGCAGCTAGAACTCGTGGTTAACTCGCGACTAGCAAGCTGCCAAATGCTAGCACGTGAAATGCACACAAGGGAGCTAAAGGGTCGCGCCAGCTGTCGCACTACAGGAAAAAATCCTAGGCTGACCAGGCCGTTACGTCGCGACTAGAACTCGCGACTTGGACAAACCACGAGGTCAAGCCCCAATCAACCCTATTTGGCAAAACCTGACTCTTCGTATTCTAAACACACACCACTATATATAGACCCTTATACCCACTAAATTGAGAGAGCTTCCAGAGAGAATTTTGTGAGAGAAACCCTAGAGAAAACAAGATTGCCTCATCTCCAATCTTTACCTTAGAAACTCTACAAATTCCTCTACTCTCTTCCTCTCCATTGTCACGTCCTAGAGAGGTCATTGACCAAATCCTTATCTCACCACACCCACGTCTGTGAGAAGGTTCATTTGGTGCTAAGAGAAGTAGTTTGGAAGGAACTAATATACATTGGTTGATGCTATGGTATAGTAGCGGAATCCGGGAAGCTAAAGAAGAAATAGGTTCGGCGTAACCTTGTTGGAGCAAGAAGCTTGGAAGGCTTAGGTACTTGGGTAGATTAGGCTTGGAGGGTCTTTTGCTGTTCATGTATCCCAACTACATTCTTTAGTGGATTATTTACCGCTTGGAGGGCGGCGGAGAGGTTTTACGCTGAGGACTTCAATTTCCTCAGCGTAAAACTAAGAAAACCGAAGTTCTCAGCGTAAAACCGAAAGAATTAATTGTCTATGGTAGTTTCATGAAATTGATTGATTTTAGACAAAACAAAACTAGTAAATTAGTTCGTAGGGAATACTAAGCATTTAACGTACCCGGAGTCTATGATAAATCAAAGGATTATATAGAAATAAAAACTCTTATAAATGAGTAAAACAATCAAAAACATAAAAACATAAGTATTAAAACCAATAAATAATTGTTAATAACATACCAATAAATGGTTGGGTTTCACCCCTTGCCTTAGTAAGCTTCTAGCAAGTCATAACACAAACAAAACTCTAAAAACTGTAAAGAAACTTATGTTTTACGGTAGCTCCCCCCCCCCCTAAATTTTGCCCTAAAGAGCCTTTAAATAGGTCATGAAATCTTATTACAAGTTGAATTCCCGTTTGGTGAAAATCCCAGGTTTTCAGGCTTCACTTAACTGACGTTTTTAGCCTAATTAACTTCAGAATTAGGACTTTTTGTGAACTACAAAGGTGTATCCCTTTAAATTAAATTTCCAACCCAACTTAAATCATCTCGTTTGGACATCTGAGCTGAAAGTTATGCTCCAAATACTAACTAGTGTGCAGGCTGGAATCCTAATTTTGAGATATTCAAAGGACTGAGAAAAATTTATATTTTAGAAGTGAGAGTGCTCTATTTGCTTGAACCTTATCTTTTCTTTATAGCCCTCACCATAGCCATACACCACAAGCCTAATAAAGACCTATTGATCCTGGGTAATATTTTGGTTTATATTAGTGGAGAGTGATTTAAAAAGCAAGCTCATGGAGTTTTTAGAGATCTGTACTTATTTACTTGTTTGCATAAAACTATCTGGGAAGCTAATGATGAAGTGAGAATGATAATGCGATGGAGTTGAGTTTTGAATTAACTTTTGGACTTGATTAATTTGGAATGATTCCTTTGAATTATAAGTTTTATGCAGATCTTTGAGGCAAGAAAGAAAAAAAGAATAAAAATTTATGAAGCAAAGCTTGTTCTAGTTGTTTTATTTATTTATTTTTTTTTGCTCAAGGACTAGCAAAGTTTAAGTTTGGGGGAATTTGATAAGTGTAATTTTTATATGATTTTTATTATCCTCTTATTTATTAAAATTGTTAGTTTTCCTTTATTTCTTTTGATTTGCTTTGATTTTTTATTTATATTTATCTATTCATTTGTGCTTTGAAGGAATGAGAAGATTTCATATTAATCTACATCCAAGTGTGAATTCAAGAGAAGACCAAAAGTAAAGGATAAGAAGTGAGACTTACTATTCAATCCGAGTAAAAGTGCCAAGGAAATATTTAATTATGAGGTAGTGAAGTCAGCATGTGAAGTAAAAAGAAAGAAATAAAAAGCAGGGATTAAGAATAATGAGAAACTTCCTGAAGTCATGTCACACATGAAGGAGAAAGGAAAAGAAAAGAAAAAAAAGAAAAGAAGAAATAATTGACAGGAGGCTTGTTTTCGTGGACCCACATATGGGCTTGGGCTTTCGTCTTACTCCACCGAACCATAAATAAGAGAGGCTCTAGGTCACTGTGGGTTTTCTTGAAAGCTTTAGGTCGGCTGTATGTGGGCAGGTGTATAAAGGGAGCAAGATAGAAAAGGGAGGAGGCGGCATAGAAGAATTTGCTTTTGGGAGTTTTTCTGAAGAGGAAGATCTGAGGACAAAGGCAAGAGCTTCATGTTAATCAACCAGTTCAGATGAAAGACATAAGTTTTATTTGTTTTCTTTTCAATTTTATTATGAACTAAATTTTATTTTCTAGAGCAGTGATGTAGTCTGCAATGAACACACAATTTATTTTCTAAGTTATTTTATTTTTAATATTTCCATGATTGAGTGTTTAATTCTTATTCTTAATGCTTACTATTTTTTAAGAATTATTGTTTGATCAATTGAATTACAATGAGACTGAGAGGTGATTTGTTATTTTAGTTCTAAAATTAAACACCATGTGTTGAGTGAAAGTAGAGATGCTTTACCGTGATTAGTTTGATTTTTCAGAAAATTCAAAGTACGTAATGAGTCTCCAATTAATTAAATTCACATAGAGATATGGAATTGTTATTTGAAGATATTTTTGATATTATTCGAGAGAAGATATTGAATACTTAAGGAATTTTTAATCATCAACGGGAAATTATTAGAATTTAATAATTAGGAAGAATAAATTGTGTGAGATTTGTTAGGTGAAATCAACTGCTCTAGATCCATTCTTATCATATTTTTACACTGTTAGATTTTTACGCTTTGTTAATTCTTTTTATTCGTAGATTTATTTTTATTAAATAGTTTAATTTAATTCAGATAGTAGAATGTTCCATTTGTTTTCGATTTTTCAAATAGTAATTAATTTAGTGAATTTCGGTATTCAATAACATAGTTAATCCCTGTGGGTTTAACATTCATTTTTTAAAAACATTTTACTACTTGTTACGATTCTATGCGCTTGCAAATTATTTTACGTGAACAGTTGTGAGAAAAGAAAGCTCAAACATACACCCATGGATTGGATGAAAAACAAGTCTAAAAAGTTGAGTTTCATAAATCTCAATAGATAGCCATCTATCGAGCTAGTTGTTGAGCCACGGGCTTCAGCAGCTTTTAAACCTCGATAGATGCTAGCTGTCGAGCTTTAAAATCTAGCACTTCATCACTTGATTCTTGGACAAACTTGCATGGCTTTAATACTTGAACTTGAAACCTTATTCCGTGAAGTATTAAACACATCTTAGATCTACTCAATTACAAGTAAAGTGTATTTTGTCAAAGAATTAGCAAATTACATAAAATATTAACTGTAGGGTCTGTTTTTGTAGCCCAAACCCAAAAGATATGGGTTAAAGGTCCAACGAACCCAGGACAATGAATTTGTAGAGAGTGGGCGAAAGAGCTAGGCTAGTTATGAAGTAAACAATGGTTGGCTAGGTTACTTGCAGTGATGATAACATGAAATAATGCTTGAACAACTCTATGAATGAATGTCCGAAGAGATGTTTTATTAAGTGAACAGTGATTACAACATTCAGAGCTACAGTTAAACTTTTCTTTCTTTTTTCTCTCGTCCCCATTATCAGGGACCTTTCTTCTTTATATAGCATCCTTTCCCATCATCCCCATCGTCCACCTATTCTTCATCTGCGTATCTACTCAAGTGCATGTCACGTTATGGGTCTACTTTAACTCTTTGTGAGTGGCGGTAGCAGAGGTTACACTGTTCAAGGGTCTTCTCCACATAAATGCGGCCAGAAAAACTGTTGTAGTGCATTAAATACGGTGGTAGTAGCTTTTCCTTTAGATATTTTTTAGTTCTGATCATCTCCAGATCCACCCCGAACTTATCATTATCATTGGGATTGCTAGGAAGATCATTTGGACCTTCCACACGTTTGATTGATCAAGGTTATTTGTGACCGAGGAGTAAGACATCTTCGGACCAGTAATGGCCTCTTCGGACGGTACTCCCCCTCTACTTCTGGGCTTCCTGCCTTCAGATGGGCCGTTCCAACCAACTATTGCTCCTTGGGAATATAATACTCCTCGACATAGTGCCCCAAGCCCATTGAGTAGCTTTGGGCTTTTACCCCCCACATTGACATATGTTTCTAACATTGAATCACATATGTCCTAACACAGGGAAAAAAAAATGTCACTAGTAAGTCCAGATGAGAACTAATAATAACTTACTATATAAACTTTATTATGAAATTGTTATAAAAATATTTTGTCAATAGTACTATTTTTTCTTAAAAAAAAAATAGTACTAATTTAAAAAATTTAGAGATATAATAAAATGTCAGAATATTTTCACAATACTAATTTAAAATTAATCTTTGTAAAATAAAATTTTAATAACATCATAGTTGTAAAAAAAGTTGTGAAATAATCTGTGTTCCTACTCTCTATATTTTCTTCCACATTGCTTTATCCAAACCCAAAAACTCTTTTAAACTTTTTTCTCATCCACTCGTTCACTTCTTCCTCATCTTCTTATTTTCCTTTTCTTTTAGTTTCCTCCACACAAAGCCCCACACACTCCACCACATATTAGTTAAGGACTTCAAGATTTTCAGAACAAGATCTGCAGCCGGGGCTGCCTTGTTGTTGTTGTTGTCGTCTCCAGCTGACTTATTAAGCAAAGAACGTAGCTGATTTGCAATATCACGGTCTTAAACAAGCTCTTCTACTGCCTTTTTCTTGCTAGAAGGTATGCTCTCAGGCCAAGTGGTTTCAAGAAGCACTTTTTGCACTTGGAAAGCGCAAACAAACTGGCACTAAGTCACTTCCCAAGAAGAAAATAGGCTGACTTTTGTGCTATGATGCACCCAACAAGTTTCTCTGCTGCGTTTCTTATTTCTTCTTTCCGTTTTAATTCTTTTTTACCCCTGAACTTTTCGTCATTTCATTTCTTTCCCTTGTTCTTTTTCTTCTATTTTTCTTCTCTANAGTATTGCCAAAAAAACCAATAATTATTCAAGGCTAAAACCCACATAGAATGATAAAACGCATGTGACTATCCATTACAATGCTAACTTTTTTCATCTTTATTATAGTTATTGGATAAGGCTGCATTTATTACATCAGGGGATTTTGATGACCAGAACCAAGGCTGTTTACAAACCCTGGCGTCTCTGCCCAATTACCCAAGTGGAAGAAGATAAATGCATTCTGAGACTACTTCCAATCTGGATCTGCACCATAATCTACTAATAAACAGTCTCCACACAAATGGCCCTCTCTCTTCGTGGAGCAAGGTGCTGTCATGAAAAGTACCGTCTCAATTAAACTTGCAAATTCCACCTGCATGTCTAGCTTTTAATATACTCAGTTTGGTAGTTGTTATCTCCTTTGCCAGCGAGTTATTGAACCACTTGTGGGAAGAATTAAGAAATCAGATTCCAAGGGGCTTACTGAGCTTCAAAGAATGGGAATTGGCCTTGTTATAGCAACGATGGCACTGGTTTCAGCTGGAATCAGGGGGCGGAGCTAGGGGGGTCCGAGGGGGCAGCTGCCCCCCTGGCTTGCCCAAAAGAAACCCTTAGTTTCATAGCTAATGCTTATGAAAAACCCAACCTATTTTTTCTTTGATAGAAATAGCAATCTAGATCAAAAATCTTCATTATCTTGTGAGGAATTCCATCTAACCAAAAGCTCTAATCAATCACACTTAATGATAATTTAGACAACTAAAATTTCACTTTGTTTCTTTAGCCTTGAAACAGAGCATAACTCTACCTTCTAAGTGAATAAATAAGTAACCCACAAGTCCTCCACTAGCATGCCTTACACATAAGGTTTAATATTTTCCTACCGTATTTTAGCAAAAAGGCCTTATCAATCCCTTCAAAAATGCAATCTTGCATACCATCATGAACTCTGATAAAACTCTTTGTACTTAGCTTTATATAATATTTGACTATATTATTTCTTTTGTTTGAAAAGTATCATATTATACATTACAATTTTGCCCCCCCTCCCCCCCACAACTTAAATCCTGGCTTCACCACTGGCTGGAATAGTAGGGTGCTATAGACTAAAATATGCAATAAAAGAATGCAGAGTATGAAGGGTCAAGCTCCCTAAGCATCTTCTGGCAAATTCCACAGTACGCATTTGTAGGAGCTTCTGAAGTTTTTATGTATGTAAGCTCAATTGGAGTTCTTCAATGCACAGACACCAAATGGGCTAAAGAGCTTTGGAAGTACACTTTGCTTGTTATCTATCTCACTTAGGAACTACATGAGTATCTTACTCGTGAGCATGGTTATGAATATTTCAACTAAGGAATCACATGCCAGGATGGATCCTAGGAGCTAAAAACTACTGCGAAAGACAGGTAAATCCTCTAACCAAACAGTTGTAACAACATAATCAACAACCTTACACGCTACTAAATTGGACTCAAAACATCTAAAATCACAATAGTGTAAGGACAGTTACAACCATGAGATGGACTCCAGAATCTGTCCATAAGTGTTATAAGAATTCCTGCTTGCCATTAATCACTTTAACTGGAGCAAGATCATTCCATTCTAAGATCATATCAAAAGACCAATTTCTAGACAGATAGAATTTCTAGAGAAATAGAGCGTTTTGTCAACAAAATAGAGTGTTTTGTAAATATATAAGTTGACAAAACGCTCTATTTGTTTTGAAGTAAAATATTTCCAAATGTAATATTTACAAGTAAAATATTTTCAGTAATATATTATCAGGTATTTTGTATGACATGTAAAATTTTTCAAACAAACTACCAAAACCAATTGCTCAATCCACTTGAGATGCTCGTGTCAAAGGTCTAGGACTAGACCGTTTGAACCAATAACTGAAACAATGGCTCCAATGACTAGACTGTTGCACCAACAATCAAAATGTCTTCGGCAACTAAACCTCTAGTCCACCGGAACAGCATCTCCAAATCGTTGGCACCTACTGGGCAGCCACTGGACCAGCAACCTAGCCACCAAATGGGAGGAAAAGAAGCCACTACGTGTTTTATAAAATGTTTTACCAAGTTTTCAAAGGTACTTTATAACTTTTTATAAAGATTTTCTAGTCAATGGAAAATATTTTATAGGTTTGATCACATGTTACATCCAAATAAAAACCTAAAAATAAAAATAAAAAACATTTCCAAAAAATATTTTACTTCAAAACAAATGAAGCATAAAATAAAAAGATAGGGAATTTATGTGGTAAATGAGAAGTTAGTGTGTAGTCAAATTTCAAATTCCGCATTAATAAGGAGAGAAAGTCGTTATTAATTTATAAGTGTGGAGATTTAATGGGCTTAAATGTAATGTAGGAGAACATGGGTTCATTTGATTGTTTGGCTATTGTATTCCGGAGGATACGAGTCAAGAGAAAGTTTGTTGCACCAGTCTTAGATTTTGCGTTTTGCCAACCAAAAGGACTTGAATCTTCTTAAAGAGAACAAAATAGTTATGTTGAGTTCCTCATATATATATATATATATATTGAATTTTTATTGTATTACACCAACAATTTTAAGTAGATTTAAATGGTGCCTACCAAGACAATCCCATTGAGAATGTTGGAGATTTAATGAGTCCTTAAGTCTTAAAGAAGTCCACTTCAATAGTGGAAAAGAAAAGTCTACCAAGAAAGCTTGAATCTCCTTAAAGAGAACGAGATACTTATGTTGAGTTCCTCAAATAAATTTTTCTTTGTAATTTTTATCGTATTAGACCACAATTTAAAGATATTTGAATGGTGCCTACACAAGACAATTCCACTGAAAATGTTGGAAATGTAATAAGTCCTTCCATTTTAAAGAAGTCCACTTCAAGAAATGAAAAAGAAAAGTCATTTTCTACTTAAGCCTTCTCAAAGTCTTCTAGTTTTCAGTGGCAATAATCCTTTTAAAGGTTTCTATTGATGGATGAGTGAGAATGAACTTTGAGCCCATAAAAAAGATAGATAAATACTAATAATATTAGTATAATTGTCATTTTCTCATTTCTATCTTTTAAATGGTCTTGCATATGGATTTTATAATTACTATGATACTACTTCCCACTTCTGTGAAGAAAATTTGGGAGCCATTACAAAGGTATGTTTTCATCTTGTTTCTATGCTTAATCCCAAAGCAATTCAGATTTTTTTTTTTTTTTTTTTTTTTTTTGGGTAATCAACGCAATTCAGAATTTACGAGGACTTATGCATTTCTTCATAAATACAACATAAATGTGCATGCTTCTCATTCAGCAACATACATGTACATATGTGTCAGTGTCGGTCCAGTTCTATAATTGTGTTGGCGCTATTCAGGAGCAATAACAGGGGAAAAATGGGTTTTTCCCTTTTTAAAAAAATAAACAATAAAAAATAAAAAATCAACATTTTACCTCCTTTTTTCAAACTAATTACGGAAATGCCTCTATTTTGAAACTCAATTTTTAGAAAATCGAATTTTAATTTAAAACTCGATTTTTGGACAATTAAGTTATAACAAACTGAAATTTTAAAAATTAAAAAAAAAAAAAAAATCTGGAGCCCTATAGTGGCGTTTTAAAGATACTATAGTGGCGTTTTGGAACTCGAGTTCTATGCAAGTTTTTTTGTTTTTTTTTTTTTTTAAGTTTGATCGCCCCATACCTATAATGACGTTTTAAGGAACATATAATGACATTAAAACTCAATTTTGAAAAAATCAAGATTCAAAACATGAACATTTTTCTAATTAGTTTAAAAAAGATGACAAAATGCTAGATTTTTTGCGCGAAAGGGGCAAAGGCAAATTTTCTCCCAATAACAGCTATACATTCAAAGAGTTGCGTGGGAATTTTTTCTGGAAGTAATAGTTTTTATATAAACAGTTATAACAAAAGCCTTGATAAGAGCTCGTTGTTCCCAAAAACCATACAAGGGGACAGGGGCGTAGCCAGGAATAAATACATGGGGGGGCCGGGTTGTAACATAAATATACTAAATATAATTCTTAAGTCTATTGGATACAAAATTATCAACTTTCATATATCATCATATACTTGAACATATTGGGAATTCAACCGAAATTCCAAACCTGTGAGAAACAAAAAAAAAATAGAGAAAAGAAAATGCCAAAAGAAAAACAATCACACGCACAAGACAGTATTTACGTAGTTCGGCAATTTGTCTACGTCCACAGAGTTGCAGGAATTTCACTATTATCAAAGAAAATTACAATGTGCGGCTACAATGTTTTTCTTTCTCAAAAACAACAACAAGACAAAACCCTAATCACAACAACAACAACAACAACAACAACAAAAAAAGCTTTTATATCCTGCGCACAGGATTCACAATGGGCTACAAAATTGGCCAAAAAATTTTTGTTTGCCCAAGCCTCCACTCCATGGACTAAGCCTCAATAAATCTCCTATTAAAAACCACGCAACATTATTCAAGTCAGGTCGTGTCATCAACCGGATCAAATCATGCCTGCGACGATTTTTCATGGAATAAAATTCATCCATTATCATCTCCATAATGAAATTCCCTACAATTTCCTTCTCTATATAAACTATCATATTATCTGCCAAAAACTCATCCTCCATTCTATTGCGAAGTCTTGTTTTTAACAACTTCATAACTGAGAAAGCTCGTTCTGTAGTTGCTGTAGAAATTGGAAGAGTCAACACAAGATGAATAAGTCTATCAATCAAAAAATAGATATTAGACTTTCCTGAAATTTTTAATCCCCTACATAGCTCGGAAATTATACTCATATTCTGAAAATCTGGATGTTTTATCACATCAAGCTCATAATGTTGCAATTGAGACTTCAAAAGTTCTTGTTCATGTTCAGTAAAATCTTGAGGATAATATTTCTTAACTAAATTGCATATATGAACAATTTTGAATAATCTAAAAGCATCCTTGGGATTTAAAGCTGAACTAAGAATGACAAGTTCCGTTGTTAGCTCACAAAATCTACTTTTCAATTCTTGCAATTGAAAATCTATTGCAACTGTAAATATGCAAATTCTAAAATGATGTTCCATTGTTAAATCTTCATCTTGACGACGATATCTACCTCGACCTTTAGTTTAACGAGCATTCATATCATGAATATCAATTTCATGTTGCTCACAAAATGCTATAACACTAGTAAGTAAAGGCTCCCATCCATCGTCTCTCAACTTTTGAATAAGTGATTTTGTAGTTGAAACTAAATGCATGGCATTTAAAAGGTCTTGAAAACGTTGTTGCAAAGCTTGAAAAAGAACATTAGTAATTCCCATTATCTCTTTCATCAAATGCAAGATTAAAATAAATTCAAATGATGTTAATACCTGATAAGCTCCCTCGGCATCACCGCGTTGTTTATAGTTAGCCCCTTCCTTAGAGATAGTGTTGATAACTTTGCAAGTAGTATCAAACATGTTAATCAAACTACAAATAGATTGAAAATGAGATCCCCACCTAGTATCTCCAGCTCGTTGCAAAGTACCAATCTGGTTTGCACCTCTTCCAGTCTCAATTTCATTAGAAGCAATCATATTTTCAACTTGTTCTGCTTGAGCATGTTGCAATTCATCATTACGCTTACTAAAACCAACAACAATATTGATAATATTAACCAAATGATCAAAGAACTGATGAACATCTTTTACTTCTCTAGATACTGTAACTAGAGCTAATTGCAACCTATGAGCCATACAGTGTACATAATAAGCATATGGGCACTCTTTCTTTAAGAAAAAGAGCTTGTTAGGTTCTAAAGGTTTAGGAATTTATGTATTTAGAACTCTAATTTGTAATATTGGCAAACCATGATCAAAACGATATGTTTAGTCTTGTATAGTGTGCTCAAAGTTGTTTAATTATTGTAAAGTTGGAATCGAGAGACTGTAGATGCATTGGGGCATTTCGGTCTGGCTCGATCGATCGAAGAATAGATTCGATCGATCGAAAGTCGACCAGATTGCGTTTTCTGCAGAATTTCCAACTCAGCCCTAACTCATTAAACGTTTAGGGTTTTATGTTTTTGCCCTAGGTATATAAGGCAAAACCCTAGCCACGTTTTTAGAGTTGCTCCAGTTGTATTGTTGCTCATACATTGCTGTTTTGTGTAAATCTCTTGTGAGATCTAGAGGAGCTTTCCTTTACACAAAGCTTAGGGTTTTCAAGTTAGAGATAGTATCAACATCTTGATGATCAACTTGGTTGCTACCATTGAAGCTTAAAGAATATCAAGCGTGGGTGCTTGTAGCTGATTGAAGAATTCAAGAAAGAAGGAGTCCGTGGATTCGGAGCTTGCACGTGGTCGTGTCAGTAAGTTCTACTGGTGGGTAGCATTAGGAAGTCAAGCGGGGAGCTTGTAGTCCTTCTGTATGAACTTCGATTCTTTCGCATAGTGGATTCAGGTTTACCTTGAGGATAGCTAGGTCAAATCCTCCCCAGGTTTTTACCGTGTGGTTTCCTGGGTGATCATATCATTGTGTCTTTTATTATTCCGCTGCTTTATTATTTTGATATGATTATTTGATTGCTTTAACCTAGAATTGCATAATTTGACTAAGTAACAACTTGGCTAATTAATCTAGGCTAACCAATCTGGTTGTGTTTTAAGGGGTCTAAAACCGTTCAAGTGGTATCAGAGCAGGTAGCTCTTTTGTTAGAGATTTTTATCTCTGAGCTGATCCTTGACCCTGTTGTCATGGAGCATGGACACTCTCTTGTTGTTCCTCCTCACTTTGATGGGAATACTATGCTTATTGGAAAGTAAGGATGAAAGCATTCCTGAAATCCATTGATGAGAGAGTTTGGAATTCCGTTGAGTACGGATGGGAGAAGCCACTACTCCTGTGAGTGAGTGGCAAACTTCTGAAAAAGAAGCAGCTGGCTTCAATAGCAAAGCTATGAATGCCATCTTCAATGCTGTTTCTATGGAGGAATTTAAGAGGATCTCTAATGTTGAGGTTGCTCATATTGCTTGGAAATCCTCCAAATTGTGCATGAAGGCACAAAGGCAGTTAAGATAAACAAACTGCAACAATTAACTTCTAGGTTTGAGAGCATTAGGATGTCTGATGATGAATCTTTGATGAATTTTATGCCAAACTGAATGATATTGTTAATTCTGCTTTTAATTTGGGTGAAATCTATGATCAACCTAAATTGTTAGGAAGATATTTAGATCTTAACTGAAGACTTTAGACCCAAAGTGACTGTCATCACTGAAAGCAAGGATGTGGACTCCATCCTTGTTGATGAGCTTGTAGGATCTCTTCAGTCCTATGAGTCTGACCTACTAAGTGAACAAATCCAATCAATGGCTCTTAAGTCAGTTGATGATGTTGATGGTGGTGGATTTGATGATGAGCTCTCTGCTATAGAGATTGCCTATCTTGCCAAAACTTCAAAACTTTCTTAGAAATACAACAGAAAGGCAAGAGGTACATACACTACTGAACCTAGAAATTTTAGGAAGAATGATCACTCGGTTAATAACTTTGAAAAACCTAGAGAAAAGTTGGTCAATCTTCAAATATTTCTTAAGTCCTCAGTGTTTTGGCTGTCAAGGGTATGGTCATGTGAAATCTGAATGTCCTACATCTCTGAAGACTAAGGGTAAGTATGGCTGTAACCCTGAGTGATAATGAGGTTTTCTGATGGAGTCCGGATGTGATGAGGAT
>NW_027069856.1:673915-680436 GCF_002906115.3 Quercus suber | reverse complement strand
TTTTTTTTTTTTCTCGAGGACGCCTTTGCAATTTCAGGTGCCACATAATGAAATTCCTAATGTTTAATATTCTAATTCTAATTTTCTGCGTATCTCCTAAGCTTTTTCATCAACTAAACAGAGCAAAATCATATAACCAACTTTTAAGGAAGTCTAGGCTGCCTCAGCCCTATAAAAAAACAAAAACCAAGTTCCAAAATCCCAACTTTTTCAGTTTTCTGACACTTTCTCATTAACCAAACGGAACAAAACAGTTTCATAAAGTTTAATTAGTTAGTAAAGCAACCATCTTTAGTTACCAAAAAAAAAACCCAAAAGTCAAAACTCCATTTCCTTTTTTTTTCCCCACACTTTTTCAGCAAACAGAGAGTAAGAAACCCAAAAAAAACTAAAAATCAATAACAGCTTGAAAAACCCATGTGCCAAAAAAGCAAAACTCACAAATCCTAGAGGACCATTTTGGGAAGTGAGTTGGCCATGCTGACTCTGCTCCGTGGCCTTCATCGATCTGACTGAAAAGAATTGCTTCTGAAAGCACTTCCTTCTGGGTTGGAACACAAAGTCACTCAAGTTTTTAGAAGCAGCAAGACGATCAGAGGCCATGGTAGTAGTGGGGTCAGGATTCAGAAATGACATTGTAGTCGGAAGATTTATCGTCGCCATTGAACTCTAAGCTTCCGAGAGAGAGAGAGAGAGAGGGTGGCGGAGAGTTATAGAAAAAATGTGTTGAAGTGAAAGAAAGAGCGTTTATATTATATATATATGTGTTTGTGTTGTGTTTGCGTGAGAAAGTGAGTGAGAGAGAATGCGAGGACGAGAGCCAGTCTCGTTGGGGACAGTTCTCTTTGCGGCTCTGAGGACTCTGAACGACATAAATAACTAAATAAATAATATCCCCCATAAAAATAAAAATTAGAGAAATACTAAAACCTTAAAATTTTTTCTTTTAGGGAATTCTTTTGAAAAATATTAGCAAACTTTCCTTCTTGTGAACATTTATTAGTATACAGTATCTGTCCTTTATGTCCAAAAATAAAAACTTTAATTTTATGGTTTTTTTTATTAAAAAATTTATGGTTTTAATTAAACACTCTCTTCAAATATTTGTTAAAAACTAGTTTGTACTTGGTAACTCATGAAATGCACCTAAAGTTTAACAAAATATCATTTTTTATTTCTTTTACTTTTAGCCATTGATAGTTATGATAATTATTAATAGAGATTTATTATGATTATATTATGATTTGATAATAAATTAATAGAATGTTTAAACATAGAATAAAATTTATACAAAATAAAAAGGTTTTATTAATAAATTAGGGGAGAGGGTAAGAAATTTAAAAAACCATGGGCCATGGCTCCCTCCCTAGGCCATTAACAACCACTGACAACAAAACAATGTTTTTTTAGGGAAAATGGTGTTGTTTTATGCTCTATTTGTTTCTTTGTAAATATTTTTAATAAAATATTTATGAAATTTTTGGGTGTAACATATAAAATTTTTTAGCACAAATTGCCAAAACTAATAGCACCGTTTGTTGAATTGTTAGCTCCAACTGCTAGTTTTAAATGCCAAATTAATAACCTAGACACCAAATAAGAGAGAGAGCCACTGTGTATTTTTATAAAATAACGATTTTACGGTTTTAGGAAAATATTTTCAGTTTTGACCAAATTTTACAATGAACAATAATATACTAAAATAAATTTTCCTTAAAACATTTTACAACAAAACAACGAAGTGTAATAGTGTAATATATCAATGAAAAAAAAAATCTCCCAATTTGTTCTATTAATGATTTTTATCATATCTAGGCATAATACTTAAATTGACATAATTTATAATGTCTAGAGTAATATGAAAAAAAAAAAAAAAAGGCGTAGTTTAATAATATATCATTTATATTATATTAAAGTTAAAACACAAGTCGAATCTTTAAAAAGATATTTGAGAAAGGAACTAGAATCCAAATTAGTTCTTCATTGTTGTCTAATTTTGCATCATATGTCCAATTTTATTTTATTTTTAAATTTTAGTACCAAGTGAGTCATTTACAATACTCAACAAAAAAGCTAAGATGACCGCCTTATCAAGGATGGCAAGGAAGAAAAGATTGCTACATAAGTACTACAAAATCCACCACAATCATTGTCTTAACGCTAATAAGCCTTTTTCATATTATGGAACATATTAAAACTTTAATCATGCAGAGCTGGTTAAAGAGATTTAGTGATCGCCAAAAATGCTATACACCATAACCACAAAGTTACTTTATCTATTTTAATACGTCAATTTGCAATACAACTTACATCACATCTCTCATTTTAAGACATCACTTATTAAAATAACTTTAGAAAACCCCTACTTTTTATTAAAACAAAAAAAAAAACAAAAAACAAAAAACATCACCAGCACCAATAAGCAACAGCTGGCCAATCACCAAAAACTAAAGCAACTCAACTCAAAATCAAAACCGCAACCAACCTAAAACACATCCGAACCACCCAATCACCAAAACCACAACCACCAACACCGCAACCCACCTCCAAAACCAACCAAAACCCACTAGATCAGACCACTGCTAACAAGATTGGCCACACACCGCCGCCAAAAACCACCGCTGATAAGAAAGAGAAAGAGAGAGATGAATAAAAAATAAATAAAAGTTTTAGCACTTTTGTTCATACCATCTCAAATTTAGGACAACATGTTAGCTCCATGCCAAATTTGTTGAGATTTGAAACATCTAATGTAGCTAACTTTTTTTTTGTATTTGGTATGCTAAAAATTTATTATTTAGCACACTTGATACCAATATACTCATTGGAATTTTTGGTCAAAAGAAGATATGCCCTATCAATTGACCCTTGGTGGGATATCAGTCTATTAAGTGTACCCAGTGGGTTCTATCTCCTTGCCAATTATGACAGGAACTAGTCCCAGGAAAATCACAAAGATGACAAATTTCCTTGTGGTATATTGCACATCTTGTTTAGTAACCTCTGTGAAAAATTTATCCATGATCATCTTTATAGTAAAATTCTTTGCAATTTTTTTTCAATATAAATTAACAAATAGTTTGTAAAAAATTGATGGGTTATTTGACTTTAAATACATTCAATGATTAATGGATCATTCTAACTTTGAAAGTGCTTGTAGGGACAAGGGCCCAAAATTGTATATTGGGCCTTGGGTTTTGTCCGATGAGGTTAATTAGTCCGAGGATCGATAAACAGTAGTGAGAATATCAAGTTCAGAGTCCCATGAGTGAGATGCAAATGGAGAGAATGGGAAAGGTAGTCCGAGGAGGCTCACTTCCTCAGATGAACAAAGCACAAATCAAATACATGTCTTATCATTCAAGATGATCTTCTAGGATGTTCTACTAACAGGGACGTATATTGTGAACGCACAAGAGAGATGGAAGCTCAGAAATATCTAAAGAAAAGCTGCTGTCACCGCATTAAATGTTCTGTAGCTAACTTTTTTGTTGCATTTATCTGGAGAAGACCCCTGAACAATGCTGTCTTGACTATCCCAACTCACAGAGAGTTAGAGAGGGTGTTCGGAACAATGCTGTCTTGACTATCCCAACTCACAGAGAGTTAGAGAGGGTGTTCGATAGGATAAGCACTCAAGTAGTGACTTGGATGATCAACAAATGGAGGGCTAAAATCATTAAGAGGGAGATATATAATATAAGAGACTCTTCTAAGGAAGGGGATCAGAAAATCAAGAAAGAAACACTGTAGTAATCTATAACCAGACTTGTAACCATACTTAAAAGTATTATATAAGAACCAGTCTCCTCGGACTTTGTCGAGAACATTTTTTCTTCAATTTAAACTTGTTTATTTTCACTCTTTTGTCATCAAGCCTACCTAACTTATTGTTTGATTAACTAAATCCCAGTTTTCTAACCCATTCTCTACAAATTCATTGTTTTGGGCTTTTTGGGTATAAGTCTATTTATACCTTAGGCTAGGAATTTAAATTTGGTTCTTACAGTGCTCATTTGAAGGAGCTTTTTTTTTTATTGGTTACTTCAAAAAATAAGATGGGTAAAAGTACAATTGTACTTAAAAAAGTAAATTTTAATAAGCATAAAGCTAATTAGTAAGTCGAATAAACAATCTAATTTAAATACGCTGCTCATCCAAACAGTCTATTCCCCCCCCCCCTCTCCCCCACCCGCCACACGTATAGTTGTCGATATTGTGAAACCCTTAAAATGTTTATTTTTTGTCTTTAAAATTTTTTAAAAAATATTCCTAATAGTTCAGTAATGAAAATTTGGACTAAAAAGAACTTTTTTCCAATAATTTTGGGACAATAAAAAAATATCTTCTTAAATTTAAAGGACAAAAGGTGAAAGTTTTTCATTATTTTTGGATTTGAAAATGATTTTTTTTAAAGTTTAGGTACAAAAACAAAAGTTGTGGGGGAAAAGGGGGCCAGGCCCAAGTTAATGAGCCGAATGCCCACGAGAGGACTGTTTCACATCCGAAAAGAGGGATGTGGAAAAGACAAGGCCCAGCTAGGAGTGGAATCCTCTTGATGAAGGATCATCGCTGTCCGAGGAGGATATCTACAGTCCGAGGAGGACATTTCCTGTCCGAGGAAGATGTTTTGCTCTGATATGATATCGGAGACTAATTGAGTAGGGGAAAAGCCCGAATGACTGTCCGAGGACTCCACCTGATCAAGATAAGCTCAAAGCATATTCAGGNGGAGGATATCTCCAGTCCGAGAAGGACATCTCCTGTCCGAGGAAGATGTTTTGCTCTGATATGATATCGAAGACTAATTGAGTAGGGGAAAAGCCCGAATGACTGTTCGAGGACTCCACCTGATCAAGATAAGCTTAAAGCATATTCAGGAACGATAAGGATAGGGAAATATTTGAGGGAAAGGCTGCTGCCACCGTATTCAATGCATTACAACAGCTTTTCTGGCCGCATTTATGTGGAGAAGACCTCTGAACAGTGCATCCTAACCTACCGCCACTCACACAGAGATGAAAAGAAGCTGCCTGACGTGACAGGTACTTGAGCAAGTTCATGGATGGGGAGCACGTGGACAATGGAGATGAGGGTAGGAGTGACTATATAATAGAGGGGAGCACCTGTCAATTGGGGCCCGGAAGAAGGAGGAGAGAAAAGAGAGAGAAGGAAAACAAGAGAGTGATTAAAACTATCAATGTATACAAACTGATCAATGCACTGTTGAAAGGGTTATGATCCATTGTTATTAATCCCTTACTAATTCTAGTTCTTTGACCCATACTCTACAAATTAATTGTCTTTGGGTTTACGTAAAGAATTTGAACTCTACAATCATCAACTAAAAATATCAATTAATTTTTAGTATAAGTGGGAGTCTATCCTCAAATCTCTTCTTCTATATCAATAAATTTTATCAGTTGAGCTAACTTGAACTTATCATATAGACTATAGCTTTGAATGATTAGCTTATGATTTGAGCATATTAAGCTTTTCTAATTTCTAATAATGGCTAACCTAAAAAGAAATGTTAGAGAGACCAGGCTGGTCACATTTCTCAAAAAATGTAATTTGCTAAACTTTCCCTCCTTTAAGTTTTTTATTTATTAATTGCAACATATGATAATTATTATTATTATTATTTTTTTTACCAAGACACCAATTGGTTTTTAGTATAAGAGGGGTTAGAATCCTATTAAGACATGGTTCGAATTTTAGATCTCTTGTTCGATGACAAAAAAATTTACCAATTGAATTAACTAAATCTCACCTCAAATTATATATCAATGAAGATGGAAAACTAACTGCATAAGATATGAAGATAGAATTATACAGGATAATTATTATGAGGGTAAAAGGCCAAAGCAATTGGATATGGTGTGTGTGTATATTGAAGCAATATAAACTAATGTTGACATTTGCAAAAGTGACAATTTATTTATAATTTTACAAATATTTTTACAAGAGATAATAATATGCGATTAATAAATGAAAAGGTGCTGATAAGTGATAGTAAATTAGTAATGGATCTCGCTCTTCTTATTCTCTTTTTTTTTTTTAATATAAAAAAGTGAGGAAAATTGTGAAATATACTATGAATACATTTAAGCATATAAATTTTTTCACAACTCATTTTAAAATTTAAAGTGATATTAATTCTGAGATGCAAACCCCACTAGCAGTTTCCCCCTTTAATTTTTCATAATATGTACTATGCTCCAAATGGAAAATTGTCCAGACCCGCACTTAATTGGCTTTAAGTGGGATATTGCAATTATTGAATACTTAATTAATTAAGGCAAATTAAGGAAAAAAAAATTAATTAAGGCAAATTACATTCCTTTATTTTGTTGTTATTTTTTTCTAGCCCTTATCATTGGCTTAAGATAATTGTGGAAAGTTACAATCCACCAATTTATTTTATATTATTGGTTTTTTATTATTTTTGTTTAAGCCGTGCATTTTGCCATAACACAATATAAAAAATTATCACAATACAGTTCCACTATTTTTTTTTT
>NW_027069856.1:648129-673867 GCF_002906115.3 Quercus suber | reverse complement strand
ATGGCTGGTGCCCGAGTGTTGCCGTCTCCAACGGCCGACGCTCGTGAGGATTGGAGAGAATCAAGGGAACATCATGGGGAGGGATTCCCGAGCACCTGCTCTGCTCCTCTCATTGTTCAAGCTTCGCCGCACCGGACAAGGAGTTGTTGGTGGCCTTGAAGCAGGCCAGCCTCAGCCCCCTTTCCCCTAGCTAGTTTTAGAACAGGTCTACCTGGGCTCTGTTTGTAGAATTAGCTTGTAAGATAGTTGTAAAACACGCCTGCCTGAGCCTCTGTTTGTATTTTGTACTTTTTTTGTTTAATAAAATAATATCAAGTTTTCTTTTCTTTTCTGTTGAATCTTCTACTTTGAATCTTTTACTTTTCTGCAATGTTGCCCCTTTTTTTTTTTTTTTTTTTTTTTGATGCGTCGCCGCCAACCTTCCGTAGAATGACCACTTAGGAACGATCGCCCGTTGCGATTGCTAGTGCACTAATCCTTCCCACAGACGGCGCCAATTGTAGGGACTCCATTTTGAAAAAGTTCCCCAACAATACATTTTTAGAGAGTGGATCGAAGGTTTAGTCCCTAACAGACTAACAACGGGATCCCAATCACTTCCTTAACAACGGAATACAAATCACTTCCTTCTCACTAAAGGGGAGTGAGCCCAGTTTACAACTAACGTTAGCTCCTCGGCACCTGTCCGAGGAGGCCTCTCTCCCTGAAACCAACACTACCTCTAAGTTCCTCCAAAAAGTCCCCCCCCCCTTAATTCCTTTCTCCTCCTCCTTATATCCTACTTCTTTCTCTTATCTTCTCCTTCCTTCTGTTGATCATCCATTGGCCTCCGCTCTGACTCTCTGTCCCATCAGAGGTCTTGTCTGTACTCAAGTGGCTCACCATGATCGATGTTGCCCTGCCAAGGGGTTTCATCCCCATTAATGCGGCCAGGGGGGTTAGGTGAGCGCACTCAATGCGGAGGTGACTGCTCACCTAAGGCTTGCTCCTTCGCCGCGCTCCCGTCGCCGACGCGTGGCACTGGGTTCTCGCCTCCTCGGATATTAAGGATTCCTTTGGTGGGGTAGTCCTCGTGTTTTTCCGAGGTCTCGGACGCCCGAGGACAGGATATGCTCCTCGGAGGATGGTCTTCGCGCTTTCGCTCTTGAACCCATCTAGCATCCTCGGCGTGGGCCATTTGGGCCTGGCTTGGAGTGGGCCAAGGTTACCCGATTTTCCGGCCCCACAAATACTTATACATTGTAATTTTATTTTTTCCTGTAACTAGGAGATCAAAGTCATGTAATTTCATTTACTTAGATTATAATTGAAAATGATTTTTTTTTTTTTTTTTAATTTTCCTTACCTGATGAAATGATTGTAATAAAATTTATTCAATCAATTATATATACTTTTCTTGATTGAAAAATGTAATATTTTCACAACAAATACTATACGTTAGGTTATTACTTATTTTTACTAGTGGATAAAAAAGTAATTTCAATAACGGATTTAAATTAAAAACCTATAACAACCTGATAACTGAGACTTATTATAAAAGTGCTGTCAAAATATTATGGCTATAACATTTTTCAAATAAAACATTCTCAATAGACTATAGAGTAGGGAAAATTATTTTTTGTGCCCGTTACATGGGGTAGACGGTTGGCCTCTCATTGATACGTGGGCTCTCCAGGCACGGGTCCTTCATCTTTGTGAGAGGCATGTTGTATAGAGCAAGTTTACGAGAGGCATGTTGTATAGAGCAAAACAAATGGGATAGTGTTGATAAAAAACAAAAACACATGGGATAGTACATAGTGGGTGACGTTTCTATTCATCAAAAAGTAGGTTATGTTTCCAATTTTTTAACCTCCATATGATTTGGAAAATTAAATTAGTAAAAATAAAATAACAGCATAAACAGGGTACCTCGGTAATTAAAAAAAAAGGCACTGACGTGCATTTAGTACCCTGATCAGCAACCATAGCCCTAGGCTTCTAACTAGGAAAAAGTCACGTGCCACATGGGACAGAATTGACCCAAAACATAGAAGTGAGAAAATGAATAAACAAGTAAAGGGGTCCGGTTAATAAAAAAGTTTCGTAAAATCCCATAAGTAAATAAGGAAAAATAAAAAAGGGACATTCTCGACCGGTAACCCGTTAAACTGACAATCAGAAGGGAAAAGATTCAAAAAAAACATAGTCAACCGGGAGAAGAAAAACAAAGCAGTGAAAAATGGGTTTTGGGACCCACTTAACGAGGTTAAACAAAAATTATTTGGCACTAATTACATTGAGAGAAAATTTTACCGTGACGTTGATGATGACCGTAGTAAGTAGTAAGTAGTAATAACAACGAGTTTCGAGCTGAAAACTGAAAAGGTTAGAATTGACTAACGCCGTCCGGCATGGTGCATTTCCTGATGTTGTCAAGCGACGGCGAAGCTAACACCGTTTTATATGCCCATAGGGTCTGCCTAATAATTTATTTTTATGAAAAATTAAAAAAATGGTTAAAAACTTTAGTCGCCTTTTTATTTTTTCATAATTTTTTTGAAAAATAGTCTTTTAATGTAAGTAAGGGTAACAAAATTAGACACGACTTATGAATTCAACTCGACATTACACAAAATTAGCAAATTATAAGTTGAAGTTTAATAGGTTCGTATTATATTCGGATTAATATGACTAACCCATTTTTTTTTTTTTTTTTTGAGAAACATATGACTAACCCATTTAATAAACGAATTAGGTTAGTATTCAACTTATAAAACTCGTTTCTAAAAAATATTTATAACCTTTTTCTCATCATGATGCCAACACTTGATCCCGATAAATTGACAGATGAAACCTTCAGTATGTTTGTTAAAATTCCATGAAGTGGTCAAGTGATTGTAAGGATCGTCAAGTGCATCCATAATAGCTTTCAAGCAATCTATATCACTTTGGACACAATAGCATGAATCACAACTAAGCAACACCAGAGAGAAAGAACTAAAAGAGCAGTAAAAGGTTTGCAACAAAGAACATTTTCATCAACAGCCAACAAAAACGAGCTCCGTATTTTTTATTTTAAAAATCACTTTACTATCTAATGCACATCAGAGAACCGGAAAAAAAAAAAAAAAAAAAAAAAAAAAAAAAAAAAAAAAAAAAAAAACAAAGCCTTCATGGTATCATCCTTGAGATTACTATCTAATGCACATTATTGGTTACATAACAAAGGAAGTGAAAGGGTTTAGGTTGTGGAATGGAGAATATTATGCAAATGGGCTTTTCAGAGAGAAAGAAAAGGAGAGAATGTTGTATCTGTGTTTGTGTGAGGGTCAAAGAGAAGGTGGCATTTTAATTATAAGTTTTAGATTGAAACTAAAATGTGCACACCTGACATGAATTGATGATGAAAAGTAAATAATAGCCTATTGCTACAAGATATTCGAAGTAGTAAATTGTTTATTGCAACAGCAAATATATTATTACATCAAAATTGTTATTAAAATATTTAAGGATAATATCAACATTTTTTTTGTAGTATAAACTATTACTCGAATTTTATTCAACATTTCGCATAAATTTTGCATGACTTTAATGTTATTGCAACGATTTTTTCGTTGTAATAAACATTTTTTTTTGTTATAGTGTTAGTTTTGAATGATTATTTATGATGCAATTACTCGTTAATTCTAAATTTTATATTAAAATATTTATTTGTTTGTTTTTTCATAATTTTTTTTTTATTTTTATAAAATCTGATAAACAAGTTGATACGACTGACTCATTTAATAAATAAGTCGTGTTAGAGTTGAAAAAAATAAATTTCATACTAATCTATATATATATATATATAATAACTGAAACTCTGAAACTCTCACAACTTTTCATGTCAGCACAATATTTAAAAAAATAAAAATAAAATAAAAAACTCTATTTCACTCAAAAAAAAACCGGATAAAAGCTAAGCATTCTAGGTTTTCTCAAACGCAAACGCTACTACCTTCCTCTCTCAAACATTTTTTTTTTCGCCCTCTCTCTTCCTTTTCTCTACTCATCTCAGCAAAACCCTACAATTCAACTCATACAAATCTGATTCTCACTACCTAGATAAGTAGTGCTCAATGAGAAAGAGCCAAATTTTAACCTTTGGAGATTCCAAGTATTCTCAAATGCAAACCCACTGCAACCTTCCCTCTCTCAAATGTTTTTTTTTTTTTTTTTGCTCCTCTCTCTTCCTTTTCTCTACTCATCTCAGCCAAACCCTACAATTCAACTCATACAAATCTGGTTCTCACTGCCTGACTAAGTAGTGCTCATCGAGAAAGAGCCAAATTTTAACCTTTGGAGAGAAAAATATTGAAGAGGTAAGTGTAAGGAAACTTATTTGGTTTTTAGTTTATTAATTAATAATTATTTGGTTTTTAAGTATTGTGCCTCCTCAAATCCTAAACGTAAGACTCTTCCCTTCTCTTCCTTGCTCCATGATAGTCCTTGCGTTCTAACTAACACTCCCAAATCAATGCTTCTTGACGGGAGGCCTAGGACAAGTAGGTGGTGTTTTTAATCTAAATCTACAACTAACAAACCCTAATCTTGGTATGTCCTTTTTTTCTAATACTTTTGTTTTTGCTTAATGGTTTTTCTCTTGTATTTATTATTATTATTATTATTTTATATTTGTACCTGNTTTTTTTTTTTTTTTTTTGAGAAACATATGACTAACCCATTTAATAAACGAATTAGGTTAGTATTCAACTTATAAAACTCGTTTCTAAAAAAAAAAAAAAACTTATAAAACTCATTTGACCAGTTTAATTAAATAACATTTTACTAACGTATCCTTCAAACCCTAGCCATATAAACTTATTAGTTCTTGTGTTTTATTTTATTTAATATAATGCGATTGATTATTTGTGATATTGAGATCAAGTCTATTACATCAAGTGTTAATAGGTATTAGACATAATATCACATCTAAAAATTAAAAGTCATTGCAATAGTAACTTAAAAGTAGTAAATTATTATATAATAATAATTAGTTGCAATAATTTATACTTTTCAATTACAATAAAGACTTTAATACTAAATTGAATTTAGAAAATTTTTGCAATAACTTGATTGAAAAAATCAAAAAAAAATTTCAATAACTTAAATTGAAGAAACCATTGTAATATTGAAAACCCACTGCAACCTTCCCTCTCTCAAATGTTTTTTTTTTTTTTTTTGCTCCTCTCTCTTCCTTTTCTCTACTCATCTCAGCCAAACCCTACAATTCAACTCATACAAATCTGGTTCTCACTGCCTGACTAAGTAGTGCTCATCGAGAAAGAGCCAAATTTTAACCTTTGGAGAGAAAAATATTGAAGAGGTAAGTGTAAGGAAACTTATTTGGTTTTTAGTTTATTAATTAATAATTATTTGGTTTTTAAGTATTGTGCCTCCTCAAATCCTAAACGTAAGACTCTTCCCTTCTCTTCCTTGCTCCATGATAGTCCTTGCGTTCTAACTAACACTCCCAAATCAATGCTTCTTGACGGGAGGCCTAGGACAAGTAGGTGGTGTTTTTAATCTAAATCTACAACTAACAAACCCTAATCTTGGTATGTCCTTTTTTTCTAATACTTTTGTTTTTGCTTAATGGTTTTTCTCTTGTATTTATTATTATTATTATTATTTTATATTTGTACCTGATACAATTTTACAATCTCATATCAGATGACTTCCCAAGTCCTAGACTAACATTGAAATCCCACGACAGATAAAACACTTAGATAATGTCGATGTTTGTCTTCTCTATGTGAGGTTAAAAAATAGGATAATAATAGAGCATAAGATACATTGAAGAAATGAGAAAAAATAGTATAAATAGATTGAATACATCTCCATACGAAGAGAACACTAGACGGCTTTCATTAATTTATTTTATTTTTTAATTTCTTTAATTAGATTGCAATAGTAGAATCTGGAGATACTCATGTGGGGATTAGGTTTTAGAAAACACAAGTTTTGGTAGTCCCACAATGTTATACATTATTTTTTTTGTCAATATTGTTGTTGTATTTTGTTGTTCCATATTTTATAAAAGTTTAAGTATGATAGAAATATAAATAATGCACCTTTGTTTCATCTTTTTATATATATAGATACACACACATACAAATACACACACACACACACACATATATATATATAGATATATGTGTGTGTGTGGGTGTGTGTATCTTTATTTCATATAATAAAAATTCATTTTTATTCATTTTTAACTAATCTATGTATAAACTATACTTTCATAAGATTTTATCTCGTGCATTGCATGGGTTAGTGACTAGTACAACAATAATAACGTGGTCCAGTTGAGGGAGAAGGAAAGCACATGCTCAACTTTAATTATTGACTTTTTGTAAGAGAGAAAAATTATTGCCTGTTATCTTTTTTGAGAAAATTTGATTGTCATCCAAAATTTTTGTACAAATTTAACATTCTGTTAATCTTGTAAATTTTCATTGCGAGACATTTGCTTCTAAGAATGATAAATGAAGAGAAAAAAATGACTTATTTATAAGTAAAAACATTCTTTATATCATTTTATTTTTTTCAATGTATAACCTGTTTAGTAAGAAGACATTAAGTCCCCCCCCCCCCCAACACACACACACACACACACACATTAAGACAAAATTTAGCTANCACACACACACATTAAGACAAATTTAGCTATAAAATTAGTTGTAGCCTTAAAGCTATAATCTTACTCGATATCTTTTTATTAGAAGTGAATTTTGCCAAATTCACCATTGGATTGGATTTTCTTCTTATATCCTCAATGCTTACAAAATTTCTAGAAAATTAAAGATCAATAGCTATGTCACTAATAAATTTTTTAAATTACAAGTTTTTGTTGTTTAAAATTATGCATAAATATAAGCTAATGGATCATATAGTAAATATATCTGATCGGCACAAAATTTGACAAGTGCATTAAGAGCATAAAGAACATCTAATTCAACGGTTAGATTTTCAAAATATGTAGTAATGTTAATAATATTGAGTAAAGTTGTAGTATTAAGCTACAACCAATTTTGTAACTAAACTCTGTCCTCACTCTCTCTCTCTCTCTCTCTCTCTCTCTCTCTCTCTCTCTCTCTCTCTCTCTCTCTCTCTCTCTCTCTCTCTATATATATATATATATATATAGGTAAAACTTAGATAAAATCCAATTAGATTCTACAAAAGTCCAATTTTGCATGCACCATGTGTCATAAATTATTTATTTTTAGAAAGTTTTATTTTTTAATTTTGGAGTCAAATGTGGGGTCACATCATAAATTTCCATCGAAATGAGTTATTGCATATCAAAACCAAAGAGTCTAGAATTAATGAACATTAAAAAAAAAAAAAAGACTATTTACATTTTCTACCTAATAGTATTCTTACAAGACTTTTTAAAGAGTTAAAAAAATATATAAAAATGACTATCAATAATATTTCAAACATTAATGCTAAGCTAGTTCAATTATTGGCTTACTTTTGTGTGGGCTCAACATTTTTTATTTTAATTTCAGTTAGCTTTTGTGTTGGCCTAAGATATAATTTTTTTATAAGTAGGGTCAAAATCAAGAATCAGAAGCCAGTTTTGATGGTTAAATTGTTGGTTTGACTAGTTTTAACCCATTTAGGTTTTTTTTTTTTTTTTTTTTTTTGCATTTTTTCATTTTTGCATTTTTTTAATGTGGGATTGACAAGTTTAAATCTTGACTCACAGTTGAATCGATTGAATTAACTTGTTTGATTTGGTTTTTTAAATCATTAGAAAAAACTACATAGCAAAATTGTTTGTTAGACAAATAACAAATGTTGCTAAATATCTTTAAGCCCCAATATGCAGAGCTAAATGGGCCCAAATTTGAAGGGTAGTATACCCATGGGGATGCTAATAAACTTTCATCATGTCTAAGTACTTACAACATTGGAAACTATAAATTTGCATTTGAAGAAACTCAATTTTGGGAGAATTCGCTAATCATTGGTATCCTTTTTGTGTTTGTTTTGTCCATCAGTGGTGGCTTCAAGAATTTTTTTTTTTTTTTCAAGTTGTTTATTGAGAATCTTAAATTATATAAAATCTAATAAAAATATAACTTCATATAAAAAAAAAAAAAAAAAAACACGCAAATACATAAAAGTCTTACAAATTCCTTATACGAGTTTTATTATTTTGAAATTATTGCATGATAGTCTCATTATCAATACTACAAACAACATCTCTTTCAAAATTTTAGTTTAATAAAAATTTTATTTTTGCCTTTTATTTTTGTTTGTAAATACCTAATATATGGTTTAGGGGACCAAAGTTTGGCTATAAACTTAATTGTAATCCAAGGCTACAACTCTCACTAAACAAATTAACATGGTTACATATTTTGAAAATCTTACCATTGAATTGTATGTTTTTTATATTTTAAAAACACATATAAAATTTCATGTTAATCAGATGTTGTTTATTATTCGATTCATAAACTTATTTTTATGTATAATTTTAGACTTTAAAAACTCAAAATTTAAACATTTCATTGATAACATAGTTATTGATTTTTTATTTTCTTGAAATTTTGGAAGTATGGGGGATACAAGAAAAAAAAAAAGTAATCCAATAGTAGATTTGTCAAAATTCACATCTAATAAAAAAATATATATTAAGTGGAGTTGTAATCTTAGTCTACAAGACTACAATAAAATTTGTTGCCAAACTTTGTCAAAAGTTTAATTATGGTAAGTCTAAAAAAATTTAGGTTGGTTATAAATTTTTTTTTAAGGATTAAAAAATTATAAAATTTTCAAAATTTATATATAATAATTTTTTTTCCAAGTCAGGGTGACCACCCTGGACACAATGTGGAGTTGCCCCTGCCCACTAATAAAAAGTAATTTTCAGGTAAAAAAATCATTAAAAAAATTCATAAATTTATTTATTTTATTATTGGTGTAATACCAATCACATTCATTACAACATTAATTTATAAATAGTTTATAATAAAATGAATTTATAAATCTTTTATAATAAAATTAATAGTAACCATAATATTTTCCTTTTTCTTGTTCTTTTGAGCTAAAGAAAGTGTAGAGCTGTAAAATTGTAAATGCGCCATTAATTGAGTTGGTGGAATTTGGAATATGGAAGAGGGCTCTCTCTGTAGCATAGTCCATTATCACATTTAAAGTGCCGCATGGACACATTTAAAGATTCTCATTAATCTTTTTAGGGGCTAGATGTGTGCGACTTAGGAGATAATAATATATTATTGACATAGAACCCTCTTCGTCCCAAATTATTAACTCCTATTCCAAAAGCAGTAATGGCAACTGCTATGCCTCCTAAATTATTATTTTGTTTTTTTCTTTTTTTTGAGAAACTAAATTATTTCATGTTTTGTTGCCTCTAAAGACAGGATTTCTTTTTGAGAGGAGACAATGCATTTAATGTAGTGGCTACCGTTGGAGTGAAATCAGTTAGTATAAGATAGTTCCACCTGTGACTACTCTTCCCTTTTCTTTTTTTTTTTTTATTTTTTTTTTTTTTTTTTTAAGATTATATAGATAGAAGACATAGAGAATTGAGAAAGAAGGAGTGCTAGCAATATTTTTGAAATTGAGCAAGACTTAAGTACAATACTTAGGTGCTGTTCCTTACGTTCCCTTCTTAGAACTCTGCCATGTGAATTTTTTCTCATGAGATGAAAGTGTATTTTTTAGTTAAGTAGTCATATAGCTGAATCTTAAAGGAACAGTATCTAAAATATTGTACCTAAGTTTTGTCTTTTGAAATTAGAGTACAAGACAAGGATATACTGTGGTGACGTGGAAGACAAGACTTGCAAGACTCTTATGCTAATATTTCCATGTTAGCATTTGAAAACTTATATTATTCCACGTCATCATTTTAATTTATTTTAAAAAAATTTGTGGCCTGTTTGGTACATAAACTTAAACATATATTTTTAGTTTTTAAATAACATTATACATATTTCTACACACTTTTTCACCCACACGTATTTTCAAAAAAACTGAAAACTATTGTTTAAACACACGTACCAAACCGACCTCCATATAGATCTAAAATAAGTCACCACCTTTTTGTAAAAAGCAATCTAATTCTCTATAAATGTTAGAAATACTGAATAAGTATATTGTATTTCTTAAGTAATAGAATATACATAAATGCCTTTATATAAGAGGCAGAGTGTGCAGTACAAATAAGTGTGCTATACAAGTAAATAAGATGGGCCTAAAGCCCACATACCCTAATACACGTTAACAGCCCCCTTAAACTCAAGGTGGATGTGAGACCAACTTGAGATTGTCAACCAAAGTATGAAGACGTCCTTTAAGATGTGACTTAGTGAAGATATCTGCAAGTTGATCTTTAGAGGAAACTAAGATCAGCTTGAGAGCATCATGAACAAGATGATAACGGATAAAATGACAGTCAATTTTAATGTGTTTAGTCCGTTCATGGAAGACATCATTGTAAGCAATATAAATGACACTCTGATTGTCATAATAAAAAGGAGTAGCAGAGGATGTGGACTCACTTAAATCTTTGAGAAGCCATCATAGCCAAGGAAGCTCAAATGTGGTATCAGTAAGGGCATGATACTCTGCTTCAGTACTGGAGCGGGCCACATGAGTTTGTTTTTTACTTCGCTAAGAAATCAGAGAAGAACCAAGAAGAAAGCAATAACCAGTGGTGGACCTGCGATCAGTGGGATCTCCTGCCCAATCAACATTAGAAAATGCACGAAGAATAAAAGGAGATTGAGTAGAGTAGAAAAAACTATAGAAGAGAGCTTTCTTTAGGTATCGAAGAATGCGCAGAACAGTAGGATAGTGAATCAAATATTGGCTCACTTGGTGAACAGTATAGAAAATGTCTGGACAAGTGACAGTGAGATAAATTAGGCTGCCAACCAAGCATTTGTAAAGAGAGGGATTGGACCATGGTTTCCCCCCTGACGGAGTCAAATGCGCATTAAGCTCAACTGGAGTGTCAATAATCTTACTATCGGTGATTCCAGCTCGAGACAAGAGTTCAAAGGCATACTTAACTTGAGAAATATAAAGTCCATCAGTAGAATAAGCGATTTCAAGACCCAAGAAGTAGCTGAGATGTCCAAGATCTTTCATCTCAAATTGTCGACTGAGAAAATCCTTGAGTTCTTGAGTACCACTGAGATCATCACCAGTTATGATCATATCATCCATATAAAGTATAAAACACAGTAACACACGAGAGTTATGTGGTTCAGCCTAACAACCTACATTCATAGAGGAAACCCTAAAGGGCTATATCAATAATATATTATAGTGTAGTACAAATCCTGTGTTACAATGAATTATAACATGTGTATATATAGTAGACTAAACCCTAGACTAATAAACTTCTAGTACATGTAGGAAACTTGGCTTACACACAAAGAAAATTAGGCTTGGGCTTATGCTAATGGACTAATATATCTCTAACACACTCTCTCAAACTCAAAATGGAAGCTTGATGAAATCTTGAGATTTGATAAAGTTGAGAAGATCCCTTGAATGAATTTTGGCTTTGTGACGGTAGTTTGAGGAAGGCAATGGTCTTGCAATGTTGATGCGACTTCTAACGATGGCTTGACTATACCGGAGAGTTTTGACTGCAGTAGTAGGAAGCCAAAGAATATAAACGCAGCAAAAAAAATATCGAGGAGGACAAAGATTACTCTTAAATATACTGTAAGGACAAAAAACCATGGCCACAGGAAAGTGGCTCTAATACCATGTTAGAAATACTGAATAAGTTTATTGTATTTTTCAAGTAATAGAATATATATGAATAACTTTATATAGAAGACAGAATATACAGTATAAGTAAGAGTACTATACAAGTAAACAAGGTGGGCCTAAAGCCCACATACCCTAATCATGTTAACAATAAAAATCATTAAATTAGGTTAGATATTCTCTAAAATCTAAACAACTAATTAAATTGGGTAAGTTATTTTCTACAAATTTTTTAATTTGACTTTTTATTTGTTGATATTTTTATGAATTCAACATGTATTAGTATCACATATAAATATTTTTGTTAAACTTTCTTCTGCACCGACTAGAATATTTTGTTTTTGAAACGTTACAAATTCATCACTACTTTAGCTTTAGCATTTTTCTATAACTTAATTTGTTTACTGCTTTCTTGTCTTTTGCTTAAAAGTTGGCTATTAGTATTATAATTAAAGAGCAAGTGGCATTAAAGAGAGATTACACGTGTAAATGAACATCAGCACAATGTAGCTTAGCATTTAAACGTGATAATAATTTGATAGCAATATTTAAAAAATAGAAAGTGGAGCATGTGATTGCTATAATTACTATAATTTAAATTAACAGTTAATGACTAATGATAATTCAGTGAAAAGTGTTTTTGACAATTTACGTATTATTAGATAACCATTGAGGCCTCAAGTATAAATAAATACTCATATCACTAACAACACAACCAAAATAATTGACTAGTTTAAGATTTTTTTTTTTGTATTTTTTTTTTAATACAAGATATAAATTCTACTCTAGTCTAATCTAAGTGTTTATGTCTGTGAAGTTCCCTCTTGGAAACTTGAATACTTATACTTATGAAGTGACCATCACATTAAGAATGTGCGGTAATTTTTTGTTTTTGTAGTATTATTAAAGTAACTTTATGAATTGTAGTTTTCTTAATTAAATTTCTAGTTTTATCCTTTCTTTTCTTTCTTGATAATGACCTTGTTGTTCTGAATTTCATTATTTCGTAATAGATACCTCTCTTTCATTAGTCACCTCATAGCATAGTTAGGATATTCCCTTTATCGATGTAGTTGTTACTTGGCTTTCATCTTATAATATATAATTGATATACAGTGGTTAACTTAATTACCATCTGTACAAAGAATCATCATCAATGTTGTAAAAGTTTTCCTTGTTGAGGTAGAATGGAGCCTATAGGGCTATACCCTTAAAAAAAAACAAACAAAAAATAATTCAAATTATAAAATTGGAAGCTTAAAAAAGGCCATCAAGGCATCCCACTATCAAAATGATGCTTAAAATTTAAACATGAACCAACATTGACACGTCAATTTGTAAGATTATTATTTGTAAAAAATATAAAAAATAGTAGTTTTCTTTTTCTCATACAAATTTTTAAAAAAAATATATTTCATATACAAATACTTTTAAGACATTTTTTTGAGAAACAGCAAACCAATACACACACACGGGGGTAAGGGGAATGAACCTTTAAGACATTAATTCATTAAGACATTAATTCATTAACAAAATCTTAAAAATAATGATAGCCGTAGGGTTATTCCAATTTTTTTTTCCTTTTTTTTTTCACCCTTATCTTCATTACCTTTTTTTTGGATAAAAATTCACCCTTATTTTATAGACGGAGTTTGAACTCAACGCAGGAAATGACAGAAACCGCCCTTGCATGTATGTAGCCAAAAAAATGAGAAAAAGAACCACCCTTCCATGCAATAATAAATGGCCCACCACAAAGGACAATGATAATCCATGAAAATAATTTTTAGGATAAGCACTGTCTTTGAGCACGAAATCTGCAAGCCGTTATCGACCAATTTTTTGCTGGTCAAGGCCTGCCGTTAGAATATAATTATTGCTGACGATAATTGATAGATAGAGCAAAAATGTACTAGTAGCAGTTTCTTGGTAGTGCCCTCTCTCTCTGTCTCTCTTTCCAACAAAAAAAAAAAATGTTTCTTTATAGTAGTAGTTTATTTTGTTAAGAACCTACCATCCCATCTCTTCGATTCCCTCTATATTCTTTGTTAAAGAGTTAGATGATGGGCTTGGCATCTAGGGTCCTTCTCCAATTATGTGATAATCTCGTAATTAGACAAACGAGTGATACTAGTAACACAACAAAATATCACAAAAATTTTGTGATATTTCTAAATATAGCAATTTACATATGAGCTCACTATAATATTTAATTAAACTTTTTTATGCTAAATTGAGAATAATATAGGATTGTTGTGTCCTACTTTTAGAACAACAAACATAAGGAAAACCATGATTTGTCAAACCAATCTCTTAAACAAATGGAATAAAACAACATTAAAAAGGAAAAGGATTAGCGAAATATGTAAGATAAGGTTTTTTTTTTTTTTTTTTTTAAATCACCAATGGGAACACAAATGGCAATATAGGAATGTGACATGTATAAATTGGCAATATTGAAAACACAATTTAAACGTGTTAATAAAGGAATGATAACGATTACCATGTTTTAGTAACACATTTGGAATAGATAAGAATGTTGTCAAAGTTTTAGGAGAAGGTGCTAGGTGGAGATAAAGAACTATCGATAATTCCTAACGCTAGACAATCGTTAGAGATCTCAATTATAAATAGAGGACTTGATTTTCAAGGACACCCAACTCAAATCATAAGCTAATCAACAACGACTTCTCTCTTGTTATTGTATTTACTTTCTAGTTTTTAGGATTATTATAAGTTATAAAATGCAAGTAATATATATATATACACACACACTTGCAATCATTACTCTTTCATGTTTATGAAGCTTTACTAGATTCATAGCAAGTTTATAATTATTAAACTCAATATATCTTACAAGTCCTTATTTCAATTTCCATTTATATTTCTCGTCTATATAACTTTCTTTTCTTTTTTTTTTAAGAATATTATTTATTTTTAACATATACATACAAAAAGATGAAAAAAAATTCTTTAAAAATTTGATAATGATATACGTCTAAAAAGACCTAACTTGATAAAACCTAGTATCACATAATTTAATAAAACTTCAGTTCCTTTAACTTGCTTGCTTGCAAACTTGTAATTTCATAGCTCTCTTAACTTGCAACGTTTTTACTTTCCATCAATAGTTGGTGCTTCGCATTTTCCTAAAAATTCAACATTGTAGCATTTCTATCGATAGATTAGAAGTTCCTTTGATTGAGACATTACAGAACCATATCCTATTGAACATGAAGTCAAGTAAAAAATAGGACCTTCAGAAAAGTCAACACGTGAGAAAGGTAATCAATACATTGGTAGTAGTATGATATGCCTATAGTCACATCGATCGATAATATGAAAATTAAAATCATCTTAAACAATTAATCCTATATTGAGCAAGGAATTAATAAAAGGATCACAAGAATGACACTCACTTTGCTTTTTAATTAGTTGATTTAGAGCTTTTGACTGGCCCCTTGATGATTGAATAGAATCAAAATGAATTTAGAATTATTACTTAATAGTTAATAGAAACCATACACAACCAAATTCAAGAGATTTGTTAGAACATTAATAGAATAAAACTGAAATGGAACTCACCTTTTTTTACAAACCTTTTGTAAGAAAACAAAATTTTAAGAGAGGCAAACTAGCACCAAGTTCTCTCCATGCTATAATGAAGTCATACTTAACTATATTAATATCAAGAAAGAATACTCACAATCACACTAATTTGTTGTATGCATGCATACTAATTTTTTTATAAGTGTATTTATAATTTTTTAATATTTTCATTTATTGAAATGTATTTTTTTAAGAAAATGTATTTTTTTAGGGAAAAATAGAAAATGTATTAAAACTCGTAAATGAATATTTTTAGTGATAATTTTTTTTTAATTTTTATTAATAACTCAAAAATGAATATGTATTAATTTATATTACATTGAATGTTATGCCATACCCCACAACAATGGGTTGGCATGGGTTATGGGTAGATGTTTCTGTACTGTTACTCTCTAGGGATTGTACACAAAGACCCTAAAAAAATAAATAAATACTAATAATAATGGCCGTTTCCTATATGTATTAATTAAACTACCCTATTAATGGAGTAATTATCCATCACCATCACCATCAAAAGCAAAATGACCAAACTACCCTATCAAAAAAGAAGAGCATACTACTTTGATGATGCCTCTCACACCTCCGCCATTAATTCACTTTGCAACGGAATGGACCCCACCACGAACGGACAAGATCAGAAGGATCAGACTTCAGAGTTCACTCAGCTGAGTCAGCTAAAATTTGCAGTGCGCATTGAATTCTCATCGCTCATGTGTCAGTAACTTCATGCAGATGTTAAAAAATTTAAAAATAAAATATATATCAGAAAAAGGAAATTCGCTTTGTGAGAAAAGGGAAAGGTGGCGAAGAGTAAGGCGAAAGTGTGAGTATAATGTGCCCTCCTAGGCTCCCACAAGGTCACCAACAAGATTTTTCAAATCTCATTGCACACAGAGAGAGATGGGTCGGTGACTATAACGTGGGAACGGGACAGTGAAACCCAATTCCAAGAGTCAGTCCCGTTGACTTGTTACAGTAGGTAGCAACCTACACATGCCGGTTACCAATTTGCTAATCCCAATACCACTTTCAATTTAAATACATATAAAATTCCCATACGATAAAAGGTTGTCTGTATGCTTCTATTGCATTTTGCACATATCATATCATATCTTTATCTTCTGTGAGAGAGAGAGAGAGATTTCAACTTAGCAGGAACAGTGAGGCCTTTTCATAGCAGAACTCTTTTTGGGGCTTTCGAAAGAGGAAAACAGAAATAATACACCAGCTTATTTGTAAAGAATCAGAGAAAATAGAAACATGGAAAAGAGGAGGATGAAAAGGGTGTCTCTATCTCATCTATTTCTTTTGTCCTTTTAATCAATTCCATGCCCAACCTCAACCTCCCCTTTTGTCCTCTTCATAAAACTACCTACATCAATTTCCCTCTTCTAAAACCCCCCTTTGTGGATCAGAAACTCAGAGAGAAGCTTTGAGGTTGTGAAACCAAAAGAGAAAGAAAAAAAACCAAACCAAACCAAACCAAAATGGTGACTGGTTGGAGAAGAGCGTTTTGCACATCCATCCCCAAAGATAGAGAAACCAACAAAGTAATATCAACAGAGAAGCATCAAAACCAGCATTGCGAGAATAGCAATCGGAGCCCCAGAATCAGCTCCAAGTTTGGATTTTTCTCCAACCCATCAACACCTCGCTTGCAATCTCAACCAGTCTCAAGCCCAAGTCTCCGGTGCCGAACCTCCCTCACCAACACCGCAACACCCACTTCATCGGTACCCAATAGCCCAAAACTCCAATGCAAAACCGCAACTACTTCAAAGAAAAAGAACAGCCCAAGATTGTTCCAGCTCTCCAATCCTCCTTCCCCCAGATCACCCTCCAGCTTCTCACTCCTCAAAGCCACGTTAAGACTCTCCAAAGTAAGCATCTTTTTTCTGTTTCTCTCAGTCCCTTCAACTGAGTCATCAATCTTTCTCTATTCTTATCACTTTTTTCCGTGACGTTTTTGCTTTTTTATCTTTCTAACTTTCTTTTGTTTGTTACTCCATTATATTTTTGCAGAGTAGATGTGGAATCTGTTTACAGAGCGTGAAGTCAGGTCAAGGAACAGCCATTTTCACCGCCGAATGCTCTCACACTTTCCACTTCAATTGCATTTCTTCCCACATCAAAAAGCACCGACTTTTGGTTTGCCCTGTTTGCAACACTAATTGGAAGGAACTACCTTTGCTTGCTTTCCACCAGAACCCAGCAGAGCATAATGACAATAACAAAGTCAGAGACGTCAAAACCAAGACTTTGAGAGTATACAACGACGATGAGCCATTGATGTCTCCCACTTCCGGTGCTCGCTTCAATCCCATACCTGAATCGGCTGACGAAAACGAAGAAGACCAAAACGACACCGTCGAGTTCCAGGGCTTTTTCGTCAATTCCACTCCTGCTGATGTTTTCAGACACGTGGATGTGAGTTTGTTGCCAGAGGCCGCTGTGGTTGCTGTTGGAAAGAATTACGAGACGTACGCTGTCGTCTTGAAGCTGAAAGCTCCGCGTGGAACGACGTCGCCTTGCTCGGCGCGTCGAGCTCCGATTGATTTAGTGACCGTGGTTGATGTCAGTACAAACATGAGTGGGCCCAAGCTGGTGATGATGAAACGCGCTTTGCGTTTGGTTGTATCGTCGCTCTGTGCCACTGACCGTCTCTCCATCGTTGCGTTCTCAGCCACTTCGAAGCGGTTGTTGCCGTTAACGAGGATGACAACTAACGGTCGTAGATCCGCGAGAAAGATGGTCGACGCGCTGTGCTGCGTTGGGCAGGGCGCGTGTGCTAACGACGCGCTCAAAAAGGCTGCGAAGGTTCTTGAAGATCGCCGAGAGAGAAACCCAGTTGCGAGCATAATGCTTCTATCGAACGAGAGTGGATCTGATGTTTCGGTCAATCACAAGCGCAGCTCTCCCGTCGTGTCCTCCACGCGCCTCTCTCAAATCCCTGTCCACACCGTGTGTTTCGGCGCGTGGGACCACGAGGACGCGTTTGCCAAATGTGTTGGTGGTTTGTTAAGTGTTGTGGTCCAGGATCTTAGAATTCAACTCGGGTTCGCTTCCGGGTCCTCCCCGGCTGAGATCGCTGCGGTTTATTCACTAATGGGTCGACCGGCTGCTCTCGGGTCGGGTTCGGTTAAACTTGGTGATCTATACGCCGAGGAAGAAAGAGAATTACTGGTGGAGTTGAAACTGAAAGTGAAATTACCAGCTTCTTCGATTGGGCCCCACTATGTTTTAACCGTACGGCCTTCTTACAAAGACCCAACCTCGCAGGAACTCGTGTTTTGCAAAGAACAGGCACTCCTCGTACCTCGTCCACAGCCCGTTCGATCTTCATCTCCGAGCATCCAACGGCTGAGGAATCTCCACGTCACCACTCGCGCCGTGGCTGAGTCTCGGCGCTTAGCCGAGCACAACAATTTGTCAGGAGCTCACCACCTGTTGACCTCGGCTCGAGCCTTGTTAATGCAGTCGAACTCCGAGTCGGCTGATGAGTATATTCGCGGCTTGGAAGCCGAGCTAGCCGAGCTGCACAAGCGAAGACTGAGTCAGCTGCAAAGCCAAAGGCAAAGAGGAAATGAACGTGTGGAAGAGAAGCCGGAGCCGCTTACGCCGACGTCGGCTTGGAGAGCCGCTGAGAGATTGGCTAAAGTGGCGATCATGAGGAAGTCAATGAATAGAGTCAGCGATTTGCACGGCTTTGAAAATGCAAGATTTTAGTTTTTTTTTTTTTTTTTTAGAAATTAGTCAATTTATATATAAATATAAAATTAAATAATGTTGAAAAAACCAAAAAAAAAAAAAAAAAAGGTAGAGAGAGAGGTTGGGTATGATTGAATAGGGCCCAGGTCCATGATAGCGACAAGAAGTACCCGACGGCATGGCCCTTTTCAGCCGTGGAAAGTGATAGGATAGTGAAGGGAACCCCATATTCAATTTGATTCGGCTGTGAATTCTGAAGCTCTCTAATTTGTCTCTACTCTATTCCTTTTTTTCATTATCTCTTTCTTTCTTTCTTTCTTTTTTTTTTCATTATCTTTTTTCTTAAAGTTTAGCTACGACGCAATCTAGAGTTTTTTTTTTTTTTTTTTTTTAAACCGTCAGATTACATGGTAATTGAAAAGATTATTTATGTGTAATTTTTGTTAAATAACTTTTTTTAACGAGTCATATAATAAGCTGGATTGGTTTAGAGCTATAATCTTTGTCCTTTCTTTTGGATGCAAAAACCGATAAAGAGCAATATTTTAGTTTAAAATCTTAAAACAAAGGGACTAAAAATATGGGCGAATTGGTACGGACTCGTAACTAGGGACATAGCTATATTTTATAATTCACTATCTTTGAATTATTGCATCTTCTTTGCTTGGTTTTTGGGCCCAATTTGATAGAATGTGTAAATTGGAAATAGGTGCAAATGATGAATGGGTCCAAATTTTGTATGTTTATATTAGCTGTAAGTGGTTTTGGTGGGTTTTAACGCCGAAGTGGTTGTGGTTGGGAGGTGAGGACACAAGATGATGCCAAATGCTTCTGGATTTTTTTAAGGATGATTTATTTAAGGGTTTGTTAGGATCATTTAAAAAAAATATCGGCTGGTGGACTTTGCTATAATTATTTATAGTAAATGCTTTTAAAAAGTAGTAAATGATTTTGTTGCTTGCTACCGAAATCACATTCTTTAAAGTTTCATGCCACGACACATAACCTAAAGGCTGTTAAGTATTGGTACTGATTCACTGAACATAGCTGAGATGTTGATTGTTTGATCATTTTTTTTTTTTGTCTTTGTGTACTAGTCAGAAAGACCTGCCCATGTTGGTTCCAAGATATGTACCTTAACAAATGTATATGATCTGAAATTGAAAAAAAATATGTATCAACATGCATCCCACTAGGTCACTAACCATAAAATCTACTATACTAGGCTCAGTCAGACATTTTCTTTTGAGACAATTTTTGTAAGCTTCTAAGAATTTGCTTGCATTGCGGCGTCCATTGTCAGAGTAAGTACAAAAAAGAAAAGAAAAAAAAAATGCATTGCAATTTGCAAACTACTTGCCCATCCATCCACTGATTTAGAATTGTTTGCATTATATATTATTAGCTTGTCACTCAAATTACTACAGTGTTGCCATAATTTTCAACACCGTATTTAAGTTTTGTGATTTGATGTGCGATTATTGCAACCCTGAATTTGATACGTCCTTTTCGATTTGTCATACTAATTTCTTCAACTTTTATTAGTAAGTCATTGAAATTGTTTGGAAATTTCCTTTCAAATTAATGATCATTATCCTTATATCCTAATGTATCTAAACCTTCATCAAAATCCTCAATTCATTGGCTGAATCATTACATTACAGTTCAATCCAACTAAATAAGGTCCATTGTCGAATTCAGATTTGGACCACTTGTGATGCTTTTAATGTTCAAACCCTTTTGTCAACTTTCCTTCTTAATCCATAAAGTCTGAAATCGGAATCATTTTTTTTGCCAAGTTGTTTTTAAAACCACAATTCAGTAAGCCAAACTTAACAAATAATAGCTAGGTAGCTTCACATCTCTATCCTAAGCAACAAAAAAAAAAAAAAACTGATCAAATAGTCAATATCATAAATTTCACCACTTTGAAGTTTGAACAATGTTCAAACCCATGATAATATGTTTGATATCACTTGGAATGGATTATTCATAAAAAAGGCTATCACTATTTTCTTACTTGCTCCTTTTTCAGGTTATGACTTTAGTAAAACGTTTGTGAAGAATGAAGAAAACTGAAAAACTTTTAGGCGATGGAAACTTTTGAAGCTTATAAATCTGCGTGAAAGAGATAAAAGGGTGACAGTAACTTAAGCTCAAAAAAGGTTAGAGAGTCTGGCTGAGACACTTCGATTGTTTTTATCTTTTGGGTGTGGGAAGGTACCTCCTTCTCCTCTTCTTCACTCTAACTTTTGCAGATGCCGATGTTTTCCTTAAATTGCGCAACACTTTTAGTGCCTTTTTAGTGGTGTTCATGAGTGCCCAACTTTATGTACTATTATTTAAATTTGTGCATCCTATAAACGACATCATATCTTTCTTCCATTTGATTTTTTCAAAGTGAAAGTTCGAGAAAAAGAGTAGCAGATGAAATGTAATCTGCCTATATCTTCTTTTTTTTTATATATAATAATAATAATAATAATAATAGAAATGAAAGTGTTTGACTTTTTGTTTGCTTCTTCATGTTTTAGACATAGAAATATCAAATTCTGTTATATCTGTATTTAAAAAAAAAAAAACTTATTTAGAGACTTTTTTAAGGTATATTACATGCAATACATTATTGATAGATAGGATATGCTTTATTATACACAAAAATATCAAATTTTGTTATATCTATATAAAAAAATGAGACTTTCTTAAGGTGTATCATATGCAATACATTATTGATAGATATGATAAGATTTTTTTAGCATGGCTCTTTCATACACAATTTTTTTATTTATTTACATAATGAGAATAATATATGGTATCAACAAAGATTTAAATAATTTCATTATGAATAATCTTATTTTCCTCAATTATTACTCCAAAGTTCCTATATATATATTAGTAAAGGTTGTCTTCTTTTTTCTTATTTTTGGGCCGAGTAAACGTTCTCAGCCCACTGACTTTAATCGTCCATATCCCTGGCAAAAGCTAAACTTACCAGTGCCAAATACTGAAAACTACATAGAATAATAATACATGAATTTGAGAACTTCTACTCCTTGTTCTTTGTCTATTTGGGTGCGTCACTCAAGAATATTAGAAGTTTGTTTTCCAGTTTATTGGTGGAGGGGAAAAAACTGAATTAGAAATGGCAACTGGCAACTCATCCAAGAGATTACTATTATGATTGAAGGATTCAAGCTAGACTTAGTTTGGATAGTTCACCTAAAAATAAAGTAACAAGTATAAAACAAAATAAAAAGACAAAATCCCCCCTGAAATCTGGAAGGACAAATAAACTTTAGTGAAAACTACAAACAAATAGAGGGCTATGATTTTTTCCCAAAAAAGAAAAAAAAAAAAAAGGGATAAAGTACAAAGTTGGTCCCTATCCTTTATACCATATCTCAATTTGGTCCATAACTTTTCAATTGTGTCAATTTGGTCCCCAATCTTTTTACTATTTTGTCAATTTAGTTTTTGTCGTTACTCTTTAGATGGAAAAAGTTGATGTGTCAAACAAAATAACAAAAACTTATTTTCATGTCATATCATTTGCCCACTATATTGCCACCTCAGTTATTAAAAAAAGAAAAAAAAAAAAAAGGTAGTCAATTCTCAATTACCAGAAGCATATGTTTGAAACCTTGGCAGCTTAATTCCAAATTATCTTCTTCAACGAGATTTAGGAAGGAATCAAGTAAATCGTTTCTTGCCTTAGAAACTTCTAATGAAGTTCTTAGTGCTTGTTCATTAATGATACCTTCAAAAATCTTGATCAATTTGCCATAATAAAACGTCATCCTTCGCCGTGCACCTTGTGGGTCAATTAAACAAAGTACTGAGAAATAGTTTGCAATATTAGGCTTTCCAGCTAATTCCATGATAACACATTCAAGCTCGTGGAAACCTTGAGCCGATAAATCTAAACTATAGGTGCCAAGTCAATGGAAAAATTTGAGTTTGATATGACATTAATTATGTACTGTAATAAAAGGATGCTCAACTAATATCAACCACTTTCCCACTTTTGATGCAACAATGGTGATTAGAGAGAGAGAGAGATCCTGGTGTTCATGTGTCTTAGTTTTAATTTGAATTTTTTTTAACTGATGTGGCAATACATTTAGTAGAAGATGTGACATGAAAAATACTTTTTTATTATTCCATTTGACACATTAGTTTTTTCCATCTAAGAGATTAGAGCAAAGATTAAATTGGCACAACACTAAAAAGGCTAGGGACTAAATTAGCACAATTAAAAGGTTAATGACCAAATTGAGATATTGTGTAAAGGATAGGGACTAATTTTGTAATTTGTAAAAAAAAAAAAAAAAAAAAAAAAAAAAAAAAAAAAAAAAAAAAAAGAAAAAANAAGGCTATCACTATTTTCTTACTTGCTCCTTTTTCAGGTTATGACTTTAGTAAAACGTTTGTGAAGAATGAAGAAAACTGAAAAACTTTTAGGCGATGGAAACTTTTGAAGCTTATAAATCTGCGTGAAAGAGATAAAAGGGTGACAGTAACTTAAGCTCAAAAAAGGTTAGAGAGTCTGGCTGAGACACTTCGATTGTTTTTATCTTTTGGGTGTGGGAAGGTACCTCCTTCTCCTCTTCTTCACTCTAACTTTTGCAGATGCCGATGTTTTCCTTAAATTGCGCAACACTTTTAGTGCCTTTTTAGTGGTGTTCATGAGTGCCCAACTTTATGTACTATTATTTAAATTTGTGCATCCTATAAACGACATCATATCTTTCTTCCATTTGATTTTTTCAAAGTGAAAGTTCGAGAAAAAGAGTAGCAGATGAAATGTAATCTGCCTATATCTTCTTTTTTTTTATATATAATAATAATAATAATAATAATAGAAATGAAAGTGTTTGACTTTTTGTTTGCTTCTTCATGTTTTAGACATAGAAATATCAAATTCTGTTATATCTGTATTTAAAAAAAAAAAAACTTATTTAGAGACTTTTTTAAGGTATATTACATGCAATACATTATTGATAGATAGGATATGCTTTATTATACACAAAAATATCAAATTTTGTTATATCTATATAAAAAAATGAGACTTTCTTAAGGTGTATCATATGCAATACATTATTGATAGATATGATAAGATTTTTTTAGCATGGCTCTTTCATACACAATTTTTTTATTTATTTACATAATGAGAATAATATATGGTATCAACAAAGATTTAAATAATTTCATTATGAACCAAAGGGGCTGGTGTTTTTACAAGAAATATCTAGAGGTATAGGGAAAATATTCATTAGGTATACACTTAGTATTAGAGAATTGACCACAGAGATTCATGGTAAAAATTAAATGTTACTGTGATAATTTAACAACACTACCGTTCAAACTTACAAATAAGAAATTATGATTTTCAAGTATATAATTAAGTTAATTAAAAATGAATTTTAGATCTATATTTCCTCTAAAACTCAATAGTTAATGACAATTTATATTATTATTAAAAGGAAATCCACAACCCAATAAAACTATATGTAAATTTTATCATTGGAATCAATCAAACTTAACTAAGGCATCAAGCCAAATAGAGGGCTATGATTTTTTCCCAAAAAAGAAAAAAAAAAAAAAGGGATAAAGTACAAAGTTGGTCCCTATCCTTTACACCATATCTCAATTTGGTCCATAACTTTTCAATTGTGTCAATTTGGTCCCCAATCTTTTTACTATTTTGTCAATTTAGTCTTTGTCGTTACTCTTTAGATGGAAAAAGTTGATGTGTCAAACAAAATAACAAAAACTTATTTTCATGTCATATCATTTGCCCACTATATTGCCACCTCAGTTATTAAAAAAAGAAAAAAAAAAGAAGGTAGTCAATTCTCAATTACCAGAAGCATATGTTTGAAACCTTGGCAGCTTAATTCCAAATTATCTTCTTCAACGAGATTTAGGAAGGAATCAAGTAAATCGTTTCTTGCCTTAGAAACTTCTAATGAAGTTCTTAGTGCTTGTTCATTAATGATACCTTCAAAAATCTTGATCAATTTGCCATAATAAAACGTCATCCTTCGCCGTGCACCTTGTGGGTCAATTAAACAAAGTACTGAGAAATAGTTTGCAATATTAGGCTTTCCAGCTAATTCCATGATAACACATTCAAGCTCGTGGAAACCTTGAGCCGATAAATCTAAACTATAGGTGCCAAGTCAATGGAAAAATTTGAGTTTGATATGACATTAATTATGTACTGTAATAAAGGATGCTCAACCAATATCAACCACTTTCCCACTTTTGATGCAACAATGGTGATTAGAGAGAGAGAGAGAGAGAGAGAGAGAGAGATCCTGGTGTTCATGTGTCTTAGTTTTAATTTGAATTTTTTTTAACTGATGTGGCAATACATTTAGTAGAAGATGTGACATGAAAAATACTTTTTTATTATTCCATTTGACACATTAGTTTTTTCCATCTAAGAGATTAGAGCAAAGATTAAATTGGCACAACACTAAAAAGGCTAGGGACTAAATTAGCACAATTAAAAGGTTAATGACCAAATTGAGATATTGTGTAAAGGATAGGGACTAATTTTGTAATTTGTAAAAAAAAAAAAAAAAAAAAAAAAAAAAAAAAAAAAAAAAAAAAAAAAAAAAAA